>NC_088873.1:35200549-35289722 GCF_032884065.1 Artemia franciscana
TTTAAGCTTTAATGTCGCTGCTTACTTTCAGTTAAAAAACTTGTTTTTTTTTAATTTTAAGAAAGGTTTACCACAATTTCGCTTTGTTCATCCATCAGAAAAGCTATAAATTTTTCTTAATTTCGTCCATAAAAGTTAATTAGTAGATTACTAGAGCCAAAAAAGAAATAAAATACATTTTTGTTGGCTTTGTGGTCTCAAAACTATAAGTCACATCCCTCAACACAAAAGACAAATTGATCTTTATTATATGCCTGAAATAGTACAATCAACTTCGAAATTGTGTAGTTATATACTTTCTTCGCAAAAAACAGTTTAGAATCTTGTTTTGTATCATCTCGGTTGCACTTATACCGTTGATACTTATATTGTTCCACTTATACTGTTGAACTCGGTTGCACTTATACTGTTGATGCTTATATTGTTCCACTTATACTGTTGAACTCGGTTGCACTTATACCGTTGATACTTATATTGTTCCACTTATACTGTTGAACTCGGTTGCACTTATACCGTTGATACTTATATTGTTCCACTTATACTGTTGAACTCGGTTGCACTTATACTGTTGATACTTATATTGTTCCACTTATACTGTTGAACTCGGTTGCACTTATACCGTTGATACTTATACTGTTCCACTTATACTGTTGAACTCGGTTGCACTTATACCGTTGATACTTATATTGTTCCACTTATACTGTTGAACTCGGTTGCACTTATACTGTTGAACATATAAAATACATATTGCACACATTATAAATTCTGTCTAGGCTACCTTAATAGGAAAAAGCGTTGAATCTAAGAATAACTACTTTTTGCATCAGGAATAAAGTGGCAAACAATAAATTTCCGTTGGCTTGGATTTTCACTGCTTCGAGCCTAGACCCAGAGCTGTCCCTAAGCAATCAATCTGTGTCCTTATGGAGGTTCAAGACCCCTGTCAGCCAGAAAGGGGTGAATTGAGATTTGGATTCAAATCTGAATGTCGCACCACTTACTGAATTCGAATGATTTAGATATTGCAGTAGCTTCTGAATCAGGTTTCAAAATGTTGGTACCATAAATTTCTTCAAATCTTGCTTCTATGGTAGACGCCCCTTTGAAGGCCACAAAATGGAAAGAACATCTAAATCACGGAAGTTCCCCTGATATTTATTTATAAAAAATGCCTTCCTTTATAAATAATTCCTTTATAAATATGTAAACATATCAAATAATATAATGATAAAAAATAAAATACAAAAAAAAACATTTCTGATTTGATCTGTATATCGATATTTTCTGGCTCTAACACATACAGATACAGACTCAGGGCTGCCACTCTAGAATCTCAAAATTCGGCGACAAGTTTCAAGAATTCGGGGATTTTTCAGGGACAAGTCTTCAAGATTCGGGGAATTTTCGGGGGTACGTTCGAAATGGAATTTCGTTGCAAAAATTTGGGAGCCAAAATTGGCTAAAACTTCGTTTTCAGGATCAGGTAGGGCTTGCATCCGAGTAGTAAAGTCAAGTTTTTAACAGAGTAGGCTTAGAGCCAGAGTAAGGGATTGGAACCCATAGCTAAAAACGATTATTGCTGATATTGCGGAGAAAACATCAAAACAGTTTTCAAATTAAAAAATAGGCTGAATTACACTCTCAAACTTTGTTGCTCCAGGTTTTATATTATCTTTGCTGTTTTATTCTCTTAGCCCAAAAACGAGACTTCTATGTCATCAAACAGTTCGTGGTAATGAACTGTAGTAAGGATCGACCCGGCTCAATAGTAAACAAAACTCTAAAAAACGGAATTTTGATATCAATAGTTACATCAAAAGAATTGCATTTTAATGCTGAATTCAAATATATAAGTTTCATCAAGATTAGTTTTACCCATCAAAAGTTGCGAGCCTGACAAAAATTTGCCTCATTTTCGAAAATAGGGGGAAATTAAAGGTCATACAATCTTAACGAAAATCACACCATCAGATTCTGCGTATTAGAGAACCTTGTTGTCGAGGTTTCAAACTCCTATCTATAAAAATGTGGAATTTCGCATTTTTTGCCAGAATACAGATCACGGATGCGTGTTTATTTGTTTGTTATTTTGTTGTTTTTTTTCCCAGGGGTGATCGTATCGACCCAGTGGTCCTAGAATCTTGAGAGAGGGCTCATTCTAACGGAAATGAAAAGTTCTAATGCCCTTTTTAAGTGACCAAAAATTGGAAGGCACCTAGGCCCCCTCCCACGCCAGTTATTTTCCCAAAGTCACTGGATCAAAATTCTGAGATAGGCATTTTATTCACCGTAGTCGAAAAACCTTATAACTATGTCTTTGGGGGCGATTTACTCCCCCACAGTCTCTGTGGGAGGGGCTACAAGTTACAAACTTTGACCAGTGCTTACATATAGTAATGGTTATTTGGAAGTGTGCAGACGTTTTCAGGGGGATTTTTAGGTTGGGGGGGGGGTTGAGAAGAGGGAGATATGCTGGGAGAACTTTACTTGGAGGAATTTGTCGTGGGGGAAGAACATTTTCATGAAGGGAGCGCAGGATTTTCTAGCATTATTTAAAAAAAAACAATGAAAAAATAAATATGACAAAGTTTTTTCAACTGAAAGCAAGGAGAAGCATTAAAACTTAAAACGAACAGAAATTATTACGCATATGATGGGCTCACCTCCTCCTAATACCCCGCTCTTTACGCTAAAGTATTTTTAGTAATTTCAACTATTTATTCTACGGCTTTTGTGATTCAGGGGTTATTCTTAAGGAATTAGGACAAAATTTAAGCTTTAGAGTAAAGAGCGGGGTACTGACGAGGGGGTGAAACCCCTCATATACGTAATAAAAACATGAGGATACAAACGTTCGTTACGTAAGCTAATTTGTAAGTTACGTATATCTTTTACTAATAAAAACATTCGTAAAAAATTAAAAGTTCTAGTTGCCTTTTTAAGTAACCAATAAATCGGAGGGCAACTAGGCCTCCTCTCCCACTCTTTTTTTTCTCAAAATCATTCGATCAAAACTCTGAGAAAGCCATTTAGCCAAACAAATAAATATGCAAATTTCGTTTTAATTATTCATCTGCGGAGAGCCAAAATCAAAACATGCATTGATTCAAAAACGTTCAGAAATTAAATAAAAAAAAACAAGCGTTTTTTTTTTACTGAAAGTAAGGAGCGACATTAAAACTTAAAACGAACAGAAATGACTTCGTATATGAAAGGGGCTGCTTCCTCATCAACGTCCCGCTCTTTACGCTAAAATTTTTTATGTTTTAAAAAGTAGAGTTGAAAGAGTCAAACTATAGCGTAAAGAGCGGGGCGTTGATGAGGAAGCAGCCCCTTTCATATACGAAGTAATTTCTGTTCGTTTTAAGTTTTAATATCGCTCCTTACTTTCAGTTAAAAAAACTTGTTTTTTTATTTAATTTTTTTTCAGAAAGACGACAAAAATAAAGTATAGAAGGGCAATAATCGCATACAGAGCTATAACAGTTGCAACAATTTCTCCAAATTAATGAAAATTCTTCGGCAAACAAACATGAACTTACACCAGGAATTTAATAAAAAAAACATCACCTGAAAGCAAGGAGCACATTAAAAATTAAAACTAATAGAAAGGATAACGTAATTGTCCCCTCTAAACACCCGACTATTCCCGCTGAAGTTTTTTAGTACTTAAGCTTCTCATGGTTCTATTTAAACTACAATATGTTTCGGGAGTCGTTCTTACAGAATCGGAACTAAATTCAAACTTGAGCGTAAAGTAAGAAGGGGCAATCCCCTTCATATATGTAATATTTTTTGTTCCTTTTAATGTTGCTCCTTAGGTATACTTTCAGACGGGAAAAAAACTTTTATTTTATTTCAAATGTTTTTTTTTAAATGCCGGAAAATCGAACTCCACCTCCACCGAAAATTATTCCTCTCCCCGGAAAAACCGTCTAGACAATTCAATACCGTTAAAAATATATCCCAGACAATTACCCTTAACATCTCCACGCGTAAGATTGGGTTTACAAAGAGAAACCTAAAATAATTTAAAAGAATTTTGTTTAAGAATTCTGGCTAATCCCCCCAGTGTGATATTTCCCCTGAAAATTCTATCCCCCGAAAACATCCTTTCCAATGGAAAGTTCTCCCTGCGGAAAATCCTCTAGCAGAAAATCCAATCCTTTACCCGAAAAAAGAATGCATACTTTCAAATAGCATATATTATACGTAAAAAATGGGCAAATTATATATTTTCAAGACCTTTCCCCAGGGGCTTTAGGAGGTCAGATTAACTTGAAAGACAAAGTTATTGGGTCTCTCAACTATGCTGAACAAAATGGCTACGGTATCTCTAAATTTTGACCAAACGATTCTGGAGGGAAAGGGCACGGAAGGGGGCATAGTTGCCATCCTCATGGAAAATATACATCTTCTGGGAAAATCCGTATTTTTGCAAATAGAAGCTTCAGCCCTATACAGTTGCGTTCTCTGATACGCTGAATCTGATGGTGTTATTTTCGTTAAGGTTCTTTGACATTTTTTAGGGAGTGCTTTACCCTTTTTTTCAAAAATTAAGAAAATTGTCTCAGGTTTGTAGTCTTTGAAGAGTAACACTGAACTTAAAGTTTCTTATATATTTGGTACCAGCATAATAAGCCAATCCTTTTGATATATCTGTTTTTTTTAGAGTTTTGGTTACTATTGAGCCGCGTTGCTCCTTACTTACATTTTCTTACCATGAGCTATTTGATGACTGCCATATTTACATAGAACATTAAATGCTTAATAGAGATAAAATCATCATATAGTTGGTGTATTATCACATAAAACAATGAAAATCATTTCAAAGTATTTTGTTTTTGGTGTGCCGAAACCAAAATAGGAATGAATGATTTAAAAACGATAAACAGCTAAAAAAATTAGAAGAGTTTGACAAAATTGGCTCACTATTAAATTGGAAGTCTAGAGATAATCGTAGCTTCTTCTTCGGCAGTCAAATTAGCCTTAACACATGACAACATTTTTGCCATTTCTATATCCAACAGTTCGTGGTAACGAACTCTAGTAAGGAGCGATCCGGCTCATTAGTAACCAAAACTCTAAAAAATATCATTTTGATACCAATAGCTACATACAAAAATCGCATTTTAATGCTGATTTTATATATAAAAGTTTCATCAAGTTTAGTCTTACTCATTAAAAGTTACGAGCCTGAGAAAATTTGCCTTATTTTAGAATATAGGGGGAAACACAGCTTAAAGTCATAGCTTCTTAATGAAAATCACACCATCAGATTCAGCGTATCAGAGAACCCTACTGTAGAAGGTTCAAGCTCTTATCTACAAAAATGTGGAATTTTGTATTTTTTGCCAGAAGGCAGGTCACGGATGCGTGTTTATTTGTTTTTATTTTTCTTTTCCAGGGGTGATCGTATCGACCCAGTAGTCCTAGAATGTTGCGAGAGGGCTCATTCTAATGGAAATTAAAAAAATTCTAGTGCCCTTTTTAAGTGACCAAAAAAATTGGAGGGCACCCAGGCCCCCTCCCACGCTAATCATTTTCCCAAAGTCAACGGATCAAATTCTGAGATAGCCATTTTATTCAGCGTAGTAAAAAAAAACCTTATAACTAGTACTTTGGGGACGACTTACTCCCCCAGAGTCCCCGTGGGAGAGACTACAAGTTACAAACTTTGACGAGTGCTTACATATAGTAATGGTTATTGTAAAGTGTACAGACGTTTTCAGGGGGATTTTTTGGTTGGGGGAGGGGCTGAGAAGAGGGGAATATGTTGGGGGAGCTTTCCATCGGGGAATTTGTCATGGGGGAAGAAAATTCCTATGAAGGGAGCGCAGAATTTTCTAGCATTATTAAAAAAAAAACATTGAAAAATAAATATCAAAAAGTTTTTTTTCAACTGGAAGTAAGGTGCAGCATTAAAACTTAAAACGAACCGAAATTATTACGCATATGAGGGGCTCACCTCCTAGCCACAATCAAAACATGCATCGATTCAAAAATGTCCAGAAATTAAATAAAAAAAACAATTTTTTTTTTAGCGGAAAGTAAGGAGCGGAAATTAAAACTTAAAACGAACAGAAATTAGCTTATATATAGTAATGGTTATTGGAAAGTGTACAGACGTTTTTTAGGGGGATTTTTTGGTTTAAGAGAGGGGCTGAGAAGAGGGGGATATGTTGGGGGAACGTTCCATCGAGGAATTTGTCATGGGGGAAGAAAATTTCCATGAAGGGAGCGCAGGATTTTCTAGCATTATTTAAAAAAAATTGAAAACATAAATATGAAAATTTTTTTCAACTGGAAGTAAGGAGCATCATTAAAACTTAAAACGAACAGAAATTATTACGCATATGAGGGGTTCACCTCCTCATAATTCCTCGCTCTTTGCACTAAAGTATTTTTAGTAATTTCAACTATTTATTCAACGGCTTTTGTGATTCAGGGGTCATTCTTAATGAATTGGGACAATATTTAAGCTTTAGTGTAAAGAGAGAGGTACTGAAGAGGGGGTGAATCCCCTCATATATGTAATAAAAACATGAGAATACAAAAATTCGTTACGTAAACTAATTTATAAGTTACCTATATCTTTTACTAATAAAAACATTCGTAAAAATTGAAAGTTCTAGTTGCCTTTTTGAGCAACCAAAAAATCAAAGGGCAACTAGGCCTTTTCCCCCGCTCCTTTTTCTTAAAATCATTCGATCAAAAACTATGAGAAAGCCATTTAGCCAAACAAATAAATATGCAAATTTCGTTTTAATTATTCATCCACGGAGAGCCACAATTAAAACATGCATTGATTAAAAAAAGGTTCAGAAATTAAATAAAAAAACAAGCATTTTTTAGCGGAAAGTAAGGAGCGGCATTAAAACATAAAACGAATATAAATTACTTTGTATATGAAAAGGGCTGCTCCCTCCTCAACGCCGCGCTCTTTACACTAAAGATTCTTACTGTTTTAAAAAGTAGAGTTGAAAGAGTCAAACTTTTTCGTCGGTTGCAAACACCTTCTGTTGTTTTAATTTCCAAGCAACTTTACCCTGTGATCTTCAGCACTTTTTGAGAGATTTTACAAACGTTCAAGAGTTGTCAAATCCGGAGTACCCTCGGGTGCTCTTCAGGCTTGCCTCCTGAAGCGAAATTCACTAGTCTTTACGGTGCTACCACTTTCCCCGAATTTTCGGGGATTTTCCCCGAAAATTCGGCTAAATCCACGAAAAAGATGGCTTTCCCCGAATCCCCGAAAACTCCCCGAATATCTTTCTTTTCCCTTGACTTACCCGAAAAAAGATTTAATGGAAAGCTCTCTGTTCGTTCCACAACTTTAATATTGTTTTGCACATTTATACTATGGTACACTGGCTAACGTATCATATTGAAAACTCCATTTTGCAAACCAAAATTGGAATGAAACGATTAGATGCGGATATAATCCTCTCTTATTGTGAATTAAATAAAAAAACAAGTTTTTTTTTCGCTTGAGACTTTAGCGGTCTGTCATAAAAATGCTGCATTTGTTTTGTCAGTCATAAAGTATCGAATCCTAGACCGTGGGGGGGGGAGAGAAATTAGAACATATTATTTTGTAGGGGGTTCAAAATAGGAAGAGAAAATTTTACGTCTCAATTTTTAAACTTATCAGGGATCCTTTGAACCAGATTCAAATTTTTTCACCTGTAATTTCCTGATTTTTGCAGTTTGATGTTTCCTTAGAAATGCCCATGAAATTTACCTGTTGTTTAAGGTTTTCAAGGATTCTCCCTCCCCCTATGCTTTACGCTTTGCGTATGTGCCTGTGAAAATACATTTAATGTGATTGTAAAAGGGACTTAAGAGTTATTTACGCGAAACAGAATTATATATGAGGAGTTATTTACCCCAAAACCTATTTTCTTTAAATAACAAGTCGACTGATTAATTAGAGCTCGATTAAAAAATTTACTATCCTAAATTAAAAAAAGCACACTTACTTTTACTTTCTGTGATTTTATTAATTTATTTCTTTCTTTTTCCACTTGCGAAACTCCGAGATCATAAACAGTTACTTCTGGCTTATCTGGCAGCATTTCTAGCTTCTTTTTTAGCGCTTTTTCTTGCTCTTCAACTATAATTTCGCCAATATTCTTCTTTGGTGTCATTTTTTTTGGTGTCTCTCCATAATCAGATTCTGTGGTTTGTACTAAAGTAGCATGGAAAATACCCGATACGTCAAGCTCTTCTTGAGGCTTGACCTTTTCCGGCTTCAGATAAATCACCTCAGAGTCATTTACTTTTTCCGCTGGTTCGCTCGGAATCCGGAAATCAACTTCATTTACAGAATCGACAATCTCTTCTGTAGCATCACCAACATATTCCAACAGTTCAGATGGACTAGACTCCCGGACTTCCTCCTGCTTAATCGGAGGAGGCGATACGGGAAGTGGTGGTGCTGACTCATTGGCAAGCCGGAAATCCGGTTTTGGCAACGCTGGTACACTCTCCAACATTTCTAAGAGAAACGAAGCACTTACTTGCTCCACAGATTCAACGTCAATACTTTCTAAATCACTGACTTTATCCAACTTTTCTCTGACACTTTCAAGGCTGTCAAGAGTATTACAATTTTTTAGGCTGACAGTTTCTATGCTAGAAAAAGGCTCTAATGTGTAGGCTGTATATTCGGGAACTGCAAATTGCACTCGCTTTTTAATTTGGGATCGTAACTGACTGTCTAATTTCTGCATGAATGCTGTTTTAGCCGCCTTACTTCTTATCAGTGAATCCAATTCCTCGGTCTTATCGTCGTGTTCCGTGATAGAGAAATTTTCATTTTTAATTATCTTAGCAGAACGTTTGCATATCTTTGAATCTAGACAATTGTCATTAGGTAACAATGGTAATGAAAAATAATTAAGCGTTTCATTTATTAATTCTTTTTCCAAGCTTTCGTGTTTGGTTCGTATAATAGGCTCGATAGGAATATCGATATTTGCATAAGTATCATCCTGCTCATTTAACACTCCACTGATTGCGTAAAGTGGTTCATCGGGTAGTTCCTTTTCCAAGTTAGCATACACTTTTTCGTCCAAAAATATAGGCATGTTAGATACAAGTATCTGATAGTGAATATCCGTATCCTCTTTCATTTCTTCCACTGTTTCTGGCGATATGCCAGATAAGCACTCAGATAATGTTTGGTACACTGGATTTGAAAATTGGACACCCTTATGCGCTTCTTCAATTAGTTCTTTACTATTTAACGGCTCTTCTGAAAAAATGAACACAGGATCACGCTTATTATTTAGTTCCCGGATAGCTGAAAGGTACTGAGAAACTGATTTTCCACTTTTTTCTTCAATTATTTCAGACTCAGGTGGTGGGTCTCCTAAAAAGGATGTAAACTTTAGCCTCTCACCTCCCCTTGGGTCGCAGAACAAGTCAACATCAGAGGGATGACGTGCAACAAAAGGAATCGGGGTTGTTGGTAATGGATTACTGTTACCCTGAAAAGGAAAAAAGGTATTTTCACTTAATAAGAACCTTTACAAATCAGAGGAAAATGCACCATTTAGATTTAGGAGAAAGAGAGAATAGAGATTAAGCCAAACTAACCATTAGTATTCGATTGACAAGACTGCCTGTCTATGTATTATTCTTTATGGTTGATTGTGTATGGCTATGCTGTTTGATCTATGTAATTGGGTGGATGAATAGGGTTAAGGCCTCATTCAAGTACTGATCTATACTAATTACTAAAGTAGGAAAACAGTCTTCCTTTTCTCCTTCTGTCTTTTTTTCTTTTGGTGTATGTTTTTCTCCTTCTATCTTTTTTCTTTTTTTTATGGTGTATGTTTATTTATGTATTTGTGCTGTTGCATCGATGATTTCTTTTTCATTATAATTATGAAAACTGCAACAAAGAACTATGGAAGGGGGGGGGGGCGCTCAGAGTGCATTATATTAAATACGTAACCTAACCTAACCTAGCCAAAATACCAACTAAATGTTTTTTTAAAATGAAGCTATAATGTAGTTTCTCACCCAACCGAAGCTAATTGTCGGGTATAAATACCGTGAAAACCGGGTGACGTCTCATATACACGATACAAGTTCTCGAGTGTGTATTATATAACACATAAGTCCCTCGCACCTTACTTTCAGCTAAAAAAAGTTTTTTATTATTTAATTTCTGAACATTTTTAAACTAATGCAGGTTCAAATTTGGCTCAGAGTACATGATAAAATAAAAACAAAATTTGTATATTAACTTTGGCAGATTTATTCCGTATGTGAAAGGCGGCCCCCTCCTCAATACCTTGCTCTTTACGCTAAAGCTATTAGCATCTTTTAAAAAGCTTACTATTCTAATTAAACGGCCCCTGTTTCAGTAGTCGCTCTTAAAAATGAGGACAAATAGTCAAACCTAAGCTTAAATAGCAAAGCATTGAGGAGGGGAAAACCCTTCATATATGAAATAGTTTCTGTTCGTTTTTCAAATAATGCCGGTAAATCTGGCTCACACTCTATGAAATATGCCCCTCAGCCTCACGGAACAATCCTCCGCATTTCATCCAACGTAAAATAAACCCCCCGTTAAACTCTCTCCAGACAGTTCCATCCCCACTAAGAAAATTGCTTGTGGTCAAATCAGCCTAAAAAATCTCCTTAACATTCTTTCATTTGATTAAGACTTCAATCTCTAATTGGTTTCTCCATCACTCTAGAAATGCCCCCTCCCGTAGAAATTATCTCTCGGAAATCAAGACACGCGGAAAAGAGACCCAGAATAATTCCCATGAACATCTCCATAAGATAAACTTGGCAAAAAGAATGTAAGACAATTAAAAAAGAATTGCGTATAGTAATTCTGTCAAATCCTCGCAGAGCAAAATTTCCCAGGGGAATTTTACCCTTCCCCAAAAATTCATCTTCAAGGAATTTCATCCTTATAGAAATCCACCCCACTTACAACCCTCCCCCCCAAAACGTCTGTACACATCCCAACGACAATATTATACGTAAACAATGGGCAAATTTCATAACTTACAGGACTCTCCCCAAGGACTGAGGGGGGTCATTTTACGGTAAATTTTTCGCAGTTCATATAATTGACCAATAAAGTGAACATACAACTCGATGCCTTTTTTATGTTCTTTACGAATATAATCCCCGCGTCTACCGCAAATTCAAATCCGAGCACTTTTTGACCTAACCTAACCCAACCTAACCTAACCTTATTATAAATTAAATAAAAAAAGTTTTTTTTTAACTGAAAGTAAGGAGCGACATTAAAACTTAAAACGAACAGAAATTACTTCGTATATGAAAGAGGCTGCTTCCTCATCAACGCCCCGCTCTTTACGCTAAAGTTTGACTTTTTCTCTCAATTCTTCTTTTTAAAACAGTAAAACAAACTTTAGCGTAAGGAGCGGGGCGTTGATTAGGAAGCAGCCTCTTTCATATACGAAGTAATTTCTGTTCGTTTTAAGTTTTAATGTCGCTCCTTACTTTCAGTTAAAAAAACTTTTTTTTTTATTTAATTTCTGAACGTTTTTGAATCAATGCATGTTTTGATTTTGGCTCTCCGCAGAGGAATATTCAAAACGAAATTTGCATTTTTTTTTTTTTGGCTAAATGGCTTTCTCATAATTTTGATCGAATGATTTTGAGAAGAAAAGAGCGGGGGAGGAAGCCTAGTTGCCCTCCGATTTTTTGGTTAATTAAACAGGCAACTAGAACTTTTAATTTCTTACGAATCTTTTTATTGGTAAAAGATTTACGTAACTTATAAATTAGCTTACGTAAAGAACTTTTGTATTCTCAAGTTTTTATTACATATATGAGGGGGTTCGTCCCCTCGTCAGTACCTCGCTCTTTACACTAAAGCTTAAATTTTATCCCAATTCATTAAGAATGACCCCTGAATCACAAAAGCCGTAGAATAAAAAGTTGAAATTACTAAAAATACTTTAGCGTAAAGAGCGAGTTATTAGAAGGAGATGAGCCCCTCATATGGGTAATAATTTCTGTTTGTTTTAAGTTTTAATGCTGTTCCTTACTTCCAGCTGAAAAAACTTTTTCATATTTATTTTTTTTTTTTTAAATAATGCTTTTTAATTCTGCTCTCCCTTCATGGAAATTTTCTTCTCCCATGACAAATTCTCGATGGAAAGTTCCCCCAGCATATCCCCCTCTTCTCAACCCCTCCCCCCAACCAAAAAAATCCTCCTGAAAACGCCTGTACACTTCCCAATAACCATTACTATATGTAAGCACTGGTCAAAGTTTGTAACATGTTGCCCCTCCCACGGGGACTGTGGGGGAGTAAGTCGTCCCCAAAGACATAGTTATAAGGTTTGTCGACTACGCTGAATAAAATGGCTATCTCAGAATTTCGATCCGTTGACTTTCGAAAAATAATTAGTGTGGGAGGGGGCCTAGGTGTCCTCCAATTTTTTTGGTCACTTAAAAAAGGGCACTAGAACTTTTCATTTCCGTTAGAATGAGTCCTCTTGCAACATTCTAGGACGACTGGGTCGATACGATCACCCCTGGGGAAAAAAAACAAATAAACACGCATCCGTGATCTGCCTTCTGGCGAAAAATGCAAAATTCCACTTTTAGGGGATGTTTCCCCCTATTTTCTAAAATAACGCAAATTTTCTCAGGCTCGCAACTTTTGATAGGTAAGACTAAACTTGATGAAACTTATATATTTAAAATCAGCATTAAAATGCGATTCTTTTGATGTAGCTATTGGTATCAAAATTCCATTTTTTAGAGTTTTGGTTACTATTGAGCCGGGTCGCTCCTTACTTCAGTTCGTTACCACGAACTGTTTGATAATTTTGGCACTGAGAAAATTTAGTAATATTTTGTCGAAAACGACCGAGAAAACGCCACTGAGAAAACATATTATATTTTTGTCGAAAAAGACTGATAAATCATACTTTAATTGAAAATTCGTCATTTTTAAGAGCTCAAAAAGTGCTTAAATTTAAATTTGCGGTAGAAGCGATTATTATATTCGTAAAGAAAATAAAAATATAAAGGTAAAAAAATATAAAAATAAAAGGTATTTGAAAAAATACCTTTTTAGTATGTTCATTAGAATACTCCATAAAAATACAAACAGAATCTCCCCCTCCCCTCCTTAGATTTTGACCTTAGATTTTGGTTGAATCTTCGTAAAAAGAAATGAAAAAATCCTTGCCCCCCTGCAATTCACTTGGCTCCATTGACAATTGACTATTCTAATAGGCTTATTCAACTATTAGAATATTACTAATAAACTATAATAAAAAAATTACTATATAACTATAGATGGCTTCAAATAACTAAATTAACAAATATATAATTAATAAACATCTATGTATAGCTATATATATATATATATATATATATATATATATATATATATATATATATATATATATATATATATATATATATATATAAAATTTTTAAACGACTAGCTTAAGTTTAGCAAAAAGTTAAGTTTACCTACATAACCAGTGCAAAATAGGGGGTTTGTAATAATTAAATGATAAGCAGTAAAAAATAATTACATATATATATATATATATATATGTATATATATATATATATATATATATATATATATATATATATATATATATATATATATATATATATATATATATGTATATATACATATATATATATATATATATATATATATATATATATATATATATATATATATATATATATATATATATGTATATATATATATATATATATATATATATATATATATATATATATATATATATATATATATATATATATATATATGTATATTTATATATAGCCATATAACTATATAAAATAACTATAGTTATAAATGCTTAGGGTCTGTAATACTAAGAGATAGAAAGTACTTCTTTACCGTTCTAGTAACCCAGTAAGAACGTATCCTATTTCTGCTTGGAAAGACACTACCACAGTCAACCATTGTCAACAGCTATTACAAAACGATTAAAACAAATCACCAACAATCACTTAAAACTCCTGCAATTTCATGGTAAAGTAAGTGGCGGAAAATTCGAAAAAAATAACAATCATAGTCAGATATTGTGTATACGGTCCCATGCTTTGTCTTACTAACGGGTACCTAAAATAAATTTTGGTCAAAAATTAGAAGCCACAAAAGAGTAACCAACTAACACGATTTTTAAACTATTAAATAGCCGTAGATTCATGGGAATATTGCTTTAAGGAAAAAAGTTTTATATCTTGATTTTTTTTGTGGTTTATTTCTCATCTGTAGATACAGTGATTGTCAATTAAACATAAAGATATTTAATTTTAGAATTTGTAAATGTACTACGCTTAGCATGAAAGGAGTTTGTGCTTTTTAATTTCTTGTCAGCCACTCAGAAATTTCTTGGAGGGTTTCGTATATACTCAGGGTTGCCACCACGATCAGTTCCTAAAGTACTAAAATTGCCCAAATTTGCATGCCACACAGCCATTTCCGGTACTATAGTATAAAATTGTCGCGCGTGTCGGGGCTTGCGCCGCGGCATGTGTATCTTTTAAGTGTTCTTAGATTACTTTTTAGATCAACTTTTTAATCTTTTCTTCTGTAAAAGAATAAAATGTATCATAAGCTGATCAAAGCGCTGGATGGGAAAATGTACCCGCACACACATATCCAGTGTTTAAATGTAATTAGAGTATTCTATATTTCTATATCTTCAATTCGGTCATATGAGACAGGACGACATTCAATGTAGAACGTGCTGCAGTGATGCACATGATGAAATAGTGCTATAATAGTACTTTGGTACAACAGGTGGCAACCTTGTATATACTGGCTGACTGAAAAATTTCTTAAAGGATATTAATTGCCTACCCCTACTGAATCTTTGAAGACTAGTCACTTTCGGATGAGCTTACTCCTTTTATTTGTAATTTTATAGCCAAATCACAAGGGTCGAAATCGGACAAATAGCGTTTTAGATTACATTTGCCTTGCTGCACTTTCTCTGACTTTTCTTCAAATTCAACCCCTTTAGAATTAAAAGATTGACGGAAGATTTTACAAGAAAGGGGAGGGGGAGATAAGATTCTGCAGTCTTGTTTAAACCCCCTTCTTGAAAAATGATTCTTCTGCTCTTGACCAGTGTTTTAGGAATTTTTTTGCTTAAGAGTAGGGCTAGATTTGAAACAACGCCAAACTGGATGAACTGAAATGAAAACGAAAATTGATTATATTGGAAATAGAATAAAATACATTTCTGCTTTTAACTATAAAATAGGTCTTATAATACGTTGACCCACTTTTAACAGCAGGAAAGACATATCTTAAAAAGGAAAGAGATGACAAAACAAGATTATTTTGACAATTTGTCAAACAAGAAATGAGGGACTGAATATTCCAAAAAGATCCCAAATAATCTCTTAATGATTCATTTTCTAACATCTAAAATAAAATAAGCTTTTACTTAGACGATTGAAAAATATTTGGTTCAGTCAAAATTCAGATAGAATAGAAACCATTTAAGCAGACTTGAACTTCACTTGCTGGGTGAAGACTTGGAAGCTGGAGCTCAATGTCCAGAAATGCAAAGTAATTCGCTTCGGTAAATAAAATTGAAAACACCGATACTCAGTGAGGTCAATGGACAGAATAAGCCAACCTATTTCCAGTAATCATACCAAGCGAGACCTGGGTCTATTAGCTGATGAATAATTATGGTTTAGTTTACATGCCCAGACTACTGCAGCAAAGGCTAGCTAGTATATTTGGTATATTTATAATGGTATCTTGGTATGTTTGAGAGAAATTTCAGTAGTTGTTCCCCTCAGTCGTTTCGAAGCTTTTTGAGAGTTTAATTCGGTCTAAGTAGAGTTTGGTATGTGCATTGCCAACCCTACTAATAAATCAGACCAATAAACTCTAGAATTAGTTTCAAGGTGAACAATTGAATGCATAAGAGGTCCCTATGACATCCCTTTTCCCTCTCAGCTTCAAAAATTGATCTTAGCCATACTGGCTTATCACCGAAAGGGAATTTTGACATTCAAGCTGCTCAAAAATGAAAAGCTTATCCGAAATATCTCTCAATTGGATAGTTCTTTAAGAACAAGAGGACACGATCAAAAACTCTTAAAAAAGTGTGGCAACTAAAGGTTGCGTAGTAAATTCTTTTCCAATCGGGTGACGAGTCTATGGAGCTCTTTATACTAGGTTATAGTCTCTACTGCCAGTATTGAGTCATTCAAATCATCAATTGACAAGGAATGGTGCAACAAAGCCGGATGATTGATTCAAGACTCACCTGATCAGTTAGCACACAATCTTCAGTGACCGGCGACTACAGGATAATAATATCACTGGCAAGTGCGATTTAAGGTAATGACACTTATTAGACTAAGATTTACTTTAGATAGGATATTAAGATTTATGTTCCTTGTGACACATACAATTTTACGACATGTAGAATGACCAAGAAGACAAGATACGTTCATCATTGGATTTAAAAGAAGCAGATATCAAGTAATTCTCCAGTGGACTGGGAATAGGCCATAAGGAACTATTTGATAGACTAGAACTTCATAAGAGGAGGAAAAGATGGTTAAGGCAAGCTTTGTAGGTAAAGGATGACAGGTTACTAAAAAACTCTTACTGTTTCGGTTTCGGGGCGGGAAAACGCAATAAGAAAAGATTTTAATGAAGAAGTAAATCCATGGGAAGGAGTAAAGAATGAAACTTTGGCTAGAGTGGAGGGGTAGAACAAGCACATCTGTTGTTCCCTGGATTTACGCTTTAGTGGGTTTGAGCTGTGCAATGGTACTTACCCTTGTAAAATTTCCATTTGTGAAACTCCTACCATCTCTTACATTTTTTAGTAAAAATAACCAGCCATGAACGACGATGTTGTGGACGTTCTTGTCAGGGTATATCCAGAAAATCAGTTTTGAAAGAATAAGACAGGGGTTTATCATTTTTTGAGCATGAGGAAGGGGGGCTTTGTTCATTTCTTCAGTTTCACATTCAAGTTTACGGCAATATACCGCTCATTTCTCATTTATGTGAATCTGATGATCAAAAAGCAATCACAGTAATTAAACAAACATACATTTTGATTTGAAAAATTAGTAATTTTGATTTTTTTTTTATTATTTATAATTAGCACAACATTAATTTTCCCCATAGGAATTCTACTCCATAACTCAGTAATCCACTTTCTTAACATGAAATGCCATCATATGGGGGGGGGGTTGCACCTCCCTGGATGTTTCCATTTTTGGTTTGAAATTCGAAATCCTGGAAACACAGCCGAAGAAACGATATTTCGAACTTGTATCAATGTGCTCATGCAGTTCTGACGGCTGAAAAAAGTATACTTGACAAATGAGAGAAAAGACCGCAAAGAATTTTGAAGAAATATCAAACAAGCAAGAATGATTTAAAACATGTGAATAACGAAAAAAACAGTTTTGATACACTGTTTCTGACTATGTATATTTGTGAATCTCATAATGATTTTTAGGCTTAATACTCACAAGAATTCAGCTTCTGTCTGCAATTCTGAAATGAAGTAAAAGAAATCATAGTTTTGTCCTATAACAATATGTTCACCCGTTTTTGACAGGCGAAAAGAAATCTATGACAAATGAGAGAAACGACCATAAATTTTGTTTAAAAGAACACGTCAAATGAACAGCGAAGGCCTAAAAATTTATAAAAAAGGTTTCAGCATGATTAATTAAAGGAAGATTGGAAACCATAATAAGCACACATAACCTATTCACAAAAAACATCATGTTAAAACTGGGTGAAAGTGACTACCATTGGCTTTCTTTGGGAAGTTATATCTCCCTAATAAATAATAAGCTCCTCTGACCCTACCTCTTCAGATTTAATTCAACATATTTCTCAACGTTTCTTGAAAGTTTCCCTGCATAGGAGGTACCAAGGTACCGTTCCTTCACACCTGGTTTTGTTGAGTTCCTTTTTACATCCTAAAAGTATAAAGTGTTTTTTGATTTAGTTCAATATCCCCCTTAACTGAATACCCTTTGTCTTTTTTAAACATTGCAGATACATTATTTTGACAACCTGGATGTATGTTTTGTCTTTTGACATTTGATCACCTTTCTCAGCTTTCCCTGAAAGTTTCAATTTAAAGGTCTTAGCCGTTCCTTAGATAGTGCAGATATGTAATTTTTACAACTTGAATGTCCATAATGTCTTTTAATTTATTTCAACATTCCCTGAAAGTTTCCCTCATACAACCTTGCTTCGATATCCTCTTCCTTCAAGCCCATAGCCTATTTTGCTGACTCCAGCCTCTTCACTTTAATACCGTCGCCAAACGCTAAGTAACCCAAAGTGTCGCTGCGTGGACATAAATATGTTTCTATGAAATTTATTTGCGGAAATTGGTTAAATTTGCTGTTCAGGTAATACGGTATGTATGACCTATTTGAATATTTCGGCCCTATATCTAAGGGCCGTCTTCAGCAAAGAAAATAAATAAACAATAAAACACTTACAATAAAAGTCTTCGGTTAAAGATCCATTCTTTTTTTAAAATAGCCTTGGCATCATTACTTCTTAACGAAAAGTTCAGCCAAGACTGTGTGATATAAGCTAACATTTTACAAGCCAAAAAGGTTCATTCATTGAACTAACTGTATTTATTAAAAATTGGAATAATTTCTTATTGCGATATTTGCCTTCTCTGTAGCTAATCTTGTAGTTCTTTTGGGATTGGCTTGTTTTCATTCGTTCCTATTTTTGCTTTATTTTGAATTATATTATTTTCTGTAATTAATTGTGTGTACATAGGGTTGAGTGTACATAGGTTTGTGTACATAGGGTTTTCGTTGGATTTCAATTGCCTCGCGGACAGTTTATTTGATTTCTAGGTCATTGCTAATTAGAATTGTTTCGTCAAATAGAACATAATGGTTTGGCTTTTCAAAAGTATGATTGCTTAAAGCTGAATCGAAAGATATGGAGTTATTTCTACATTTTAATACTTTTTCAAAACTTTCTTTGTGTGGCTGTAATCTTGTTCCTAAATTTTGGTGGGTTCGACCAATGTAATAATTTCCACAACTATATGGTATTTGATACACCCCTCTTAGACGAGTAACTGGGTTTAATCCTTACCAGAATTGATAAAATTCATTATACTTAAATTACTTGTGAATACAACACGTATATTGTTTTTTAAACAAACTTTTTTCTGTTTTGAAGTAATTTTCGGAATATAAGGTAGGTAAATCGTGTTTGTGGGATTATTCGAATCATTTTCTGGTGTGGGATTTAAGGCTTTAGAAGAATGCATCTTTAATCTTTGAGCAATAACAGTATTTATGAGAGAAATTAGGTACCCGTTGCCAAAAAGTATGTCTGTAATAAAATTTAATTCTTTTATAATATACGGCTCTGAACAGATATTAAGTACTCTATCCACAAGAGATATTACCACACCTCTTTTAACCTTATGGAGGATGGTTAGATTTGAAGTGAAGGTATCTATTATTATGCGTAGGTTTTCTGTAAACCGCAAAATCAAGTTTATTCACACTGCGTATTATCAATACATCTAAAAAAGGTATTTTTCCATCTGTTTCGGTCTCTAGAGTAAACTACAGGTTTCTATCGTAAGTATTTAAATGTTCTATTTAATTTAGAAC
Source organism: Artemia franciscana (assembly GCF_032884065.1). Lineage (NCBI taxonomy): Eukaryota > Metazoa > Arthropoda > Branchiopoda > Anostraca > Artemiidae > Artemia > Artemia franciscana. The sequence continues at coordinate 35,220,221 of NC_088873.1, forward strand.
ATTTTCTGTTTTCTTAGTAAATACTTTAAAGTTGAATTGCAAATTCAAAAAAAAACATACACAAATATATATAAGCCTCCGATGCAAACTGCTTTTAGTGGGTTGCTCCAGTTTTAATAATGGCCACTGCTTAGAATAACCGTAAAAATAGTATTTCTTCAATGTCAATATTTTCTGTAGCACTAGACTATAATTTAACGTTCAGTTTGAGTAATATCAGTTCTTGATTGGCGTTGGACAACGTGAGCAGTTTCCTTAATAAATGAATGCAAGAAACCGCCGAACCTAGGCTCCGAAGCACTAGCACCCATTGCTAAAAGCTAAAGGACCAGGTTACGTTTAGCCACCAGTGAGTTCGAACGCACGGTACCGTTGTGAACTCCAGCACAGATTCTACCTTCAGAGGCTTTCAGGTATAATCACACGGACGTAGCTTCGCACCATTGGCCGTTCGATAATTATATTAGATGAATGTTAACATTACTTTGATTTCGATGGGTGAGAAAAGAAAAGTGACACAAACAAGAAGAATTATGTTTCCCCTGAATAGTATTGACGTTTTTTTATTTGTAATTTTGTTTTTTTTGCATAATTTGCGTTTTTTTTCATATTTACTTTAGATTCATTATTTGGCTTGTTTTAAGTTCTTCATCTACATTTAAAAAAATAAATTTAGTTTCTTATTGTTTTAAATGCAATTGGGACTAGGTACCTCAACGAATGAAGTGGACCGTGGCTCGTTCAAGACCATGCTCCTCAAGCCAAATTTTCAGTTTTGTGACATGGTTCCTCGATAATGAATACTATATTGCTACGAGAAGCTAAATCGATTTATAAATATTTTCCCCCTTTTTGCTACTGAAAAAAGGCATTAGAATTACACGAAATTGAGTCAATTTATAAAACCATTGGTTGGATGCAATGACCCTTTAAAAGATCTTTCAATGTGGTACAACCAGTTATGATTCTGGCCTCTCTTGCGCCTGGGAAAAAATCCTGAATAGCCGCCCCCCTTGTCTCGCAAATATTTTTAGGCTAAGTCTTAACAAAATTTTCAATTATTAACAAAATTTGAATACATAATATCACAAAAAACATCAAAATTATTTGAATTCGTTCTAATTACTTTTGTTTTCAAGGAATGGTGATGAAGATATGGAAAAAATGAAAATCTTCGACTCAATTTGCTTGTGCTTATTGCCAATCGCGTTTTTTACTTTATTTTAATAAAAATAAAATTAAAAAATGCAAAATTATTGCAGCCGTTAGACTATTTATTCGAGATATTGCACCCCAAAAATTTTTGCACCCGGGGCAAGGGCCCCCTCTCCCCCTAAACCACCCCCGAATACAACAATTTTGATTTCAATTTTTAGCTGATATTCATCTCTACCAAGGCAGTAAATTGGATTTTTGAAATTCGCTTTGCATTCTTTATTATATAAGTATGCTTCGAAAATTGTAAGAAGATCGTTAACAAAGGAGAATTACCCGATTTTTAAGCAAGAAAATCTCATACTGTAAGAAAAACTCGAAGTAATAATATAATTAAGATTTGGTTAAGGTTATAATTATGGTTTGGCGAACAAATAGATTTGAGATGAATGGATCCAGTGATATAAGTTCTTACAATAGAAGATTCGATAAAAGGTTGTTGCTATAGGGTTGTCGCAAAATTTCTAGTTCCATAGTAAACAAAATCTTAAACCATAATTTTGCCGAATTCTAATGGGTATGGTGATGATTGCACGGATAAATTTTGGTCTTTGGGAACGCCTTCGCCCCTTTCCCCTTTTGTGTAAGTTGGGAAAAGGGGGTGAAAATAAATGTTTTCAACAAAGGAGTGAAATACCATTAGATATGGCAGTACAATTTAAAAAAAAAGGTTAAAACAATTATTTCTCTCTAGTGAAGGGCAATTATGACAGTAGATCTCCCCCTCCCTAACTCTCATTTTGAACCAAACGGCACATCACAAAAAAAATTGGGGCTTTAAAAGACGCTTTTCAAAGCTTCAGTGCACTCTCCCCCTCCCTAACAAAGTATACTTCCCTTAGAAATCGATCTGCAACAAAGTACATATATGCAAAAAATCTCAAAGGAGTCAGCTCAATAATAGTTGTTGAGGTAATAATCCATTTGTTTACACTATATGTCAATATATTACAGACATTGATAGCGCCAGTAAGGCAAAAGTTAAACTAATTTTGAAGATGATGTTGTTCCTTTAACCCTAAGCTCTCTATGCTAAAATTTAACTTTTGCACAACCAAGTATCGAAATTGATTGCTACCCCAGAAGAAATTACAGTCCCTAAAAAAATTCTTGGGAGGGGGCATCTGAAGTGCCAAAAAATGATTTTTCAGGTAATACTTTCTAATATTTCAGAGGATAAAGAGCCGCAAGGCAAATATTGTTCTCAGGAATGCCTCCCATCTCTTTGCTGACAAGTATATGTGTGCGATCTTTTGCATCATTCTCACTATATTTCTGCAATAAGAGGAGAGCTATCACTTCTTCTGCCCATAAAATGCACTCAGTCAAAATGTTCCTCAAAATGAAGAAAAATTAGGGGGTGAAAGACCTTATATTAACTTTGAGAGCTTCCTACGAAAATCTGGAAATTTTAGGCCAAGAACTTGATTTTGAGGATTCAGGTACCTCTGTCCCAATGAACAGATCCATTGACCTTTCCCTTAATAGTTGGTACGCAGCTTTGCAATAGTAGTATTCCATTAGGTGCAACAAGCAGACACACACCAAAACTAGTTTCCAAGAATTTCAAGAATGAAGCGTTATTTGGTATTGCCTTATCATTCATATTATTGGTGAAACAATATAACAAATACAAGCGGGCCAATATCATGATTTCCAAGAACTTATTGGCATGTTTCTGAAAATTTCAAGAATGATGCGTTATGTAGAATTGTATAATCATTAATGTTGTCGGTGAAACAATACAACGAATACAAGCGGACCCATATCCTGATTTCCGAGAATTTCTTTGGTGTTTTGAGAATTTCAAGGGTGAAGCATTGTCTAGTATTGCATAATCATTCTTATTGTCGGTGAAAAAATAAAGTTCTGTGACAGCCCTCACATTCTGGTCCTTTGATATAACAACTGAGCCAACAACATTTTTTTTAGCTTCTAAACAGTTTTCCATAGATTTTGTGAAATTTACGTCTGATGTACGAATCAAAAGTTAGACCCATTATTTCTTATTGTAAAAGAACGACACGTTACTCGACTGCGCCAACCAGTCATTGATGATATTATTTTTTTAGAAATGATATTAGATCCAACTGATGTTGAACGTCACAATATCGTAACAAGTTAATTGCGCAATCGATTTCTCCATCGGGGTTGGATATATATTAAATGATATCAGTGATTTGTTTCCAGGCACCTTTTTTGACTCCGTGAATTTACATACCATAGCGCAAAAATACTAAAGACTAAAGCCGACCAGGCCACCTTTTTGTAATGTAATGGTCGTGAGCAAACCAGTTTTCCATTAACGGGCTTGCGCATGAGTTTGGGTCCCCGAGTTTTTCTCCTGGGCCCCAAGCTCCCCTCCTGGGCCCCGGGAAGGCGATACTCCTTGGAGCGGACATGGTGGACAGGAGAAATGGGAGTCTCAATTGTACTCAAATCGTGGAAATAATTTATTGAGGATTGGATATCATAATGCCACAATGCTGTATGCACGTCCTTCAGCTGTTTGAAATTAAGTGCACGTCCTTCAGTTTTTATATGTATTTGTATGTATATTCAATAGGAGAAAAGTTATAAGGAAACTATTAGCAATTCGTCATTCTAATTATTTTCTTAGCATAAAGCAATCATTGAAATAAACTTAAATTGCTTATCTCGATAGGACTATTTTTAGAGACAGCACATATGTAGATCTTATATTGTATCCCGGATCGCTGTTACTCCAACCGCAATGGGCTCCTGTAGAATTTTTAGCATTAAAAGGCACACCAAATAGCGAAGAGTTACAGACACCAAAAACGGTCTGGAAACACAATGGGGATAACTACTAGTGACATTCATTTTAGTGACATCTTAACATTGCCCCTGATATGCCTCTTTTTTAAAAGGCTACGAAAGACTACAAGACTACGAATGACTTATTTAAAAGACTACAAGATACAAAGACCCCTTATGTAAATTTTCTAAAGTGTGTTTAAAGGCTCCAGTTTGAAGTTACACTAATATCAAACGACCACGAAAGATCACTTTTTCTTCTTAAAATTACTGCTGATTTTCTTTTTGACATTTTGGAAAGTAGTAGCTACCTACTATTGACTTTAGAAAGAGTCTTTAAAAGCACATCAAATGATATATTTATTTTTGGAGCTAGCGCATTTACCTAAAAAGCGTAAGTTTACCCAAAGGTAAGCACAGGGGTAAAAGACGTACTATTTTAAGATTGGTCGAATAAAAACAATTCACCAGTCGGAAGCAATATTTGTGTAGATTGATAGATTTATTTAAAAAAAATTGATAATAAAGCTATATGGAACATTGTATTGCAGCAACAGCAGCAACATCAACCTCAATATCCCCCACCCCCAAAACGCTCCATGGCCAGGAATACAGGGATCAAGCAGCAATTTTGTATTCTTCCAGATCCTAAGTATACCATTATTAAAGGCCTGTATAATTAACGTGTTTTAGTAGGCATATACAGCCCCTGCGAAACCCCTGGTTTATCACATATCCAGGCACTCAAAAGCCCCTATTACTTTATATGTTAGATATTATATGATTTAATTGTAATAGAGTAATACCTGTTTAAACTTGTTTTTGTCATATATTTTTGACTAAAACACTCTACGTAAACAAGCCCAACGATCAAAAGAAAATACATATTGGTACATTACTTTACACATGAGTAAGTAGAATGTATAGTAATGAGCCACAATCTTAAAATAATTTTTTTAAATGTTTCATCTTTTTTTTTTACCAGGGAAAGGAGAATTTTGATAAGTTTTAATTTTAGAATAATTTTTAAACCCTTATAAAACCTAATAATCACTCCATTTCATGCTAAGTGAATGAATATTTCAGGGAATTTAATGAATTGATATTTGAGCGTAAAGTTGCAACTACTATATCCACTTCTATCCTATTTCCAGGGCTTAGAAAATTGCATAGATGATAGTTCGATTATATTTCTTACCTTTTGGGAAAAATAATAGTTTGAGCCTACGTCTATTGCCACTAGGATTTGAAAATACGACTCCAAGGATCCGAGTAAGATTTTGAAGCTTCGGGGTTGTTGTTAATGTGTTTATTTCTTGTAATACAACCCTTCTTTCTTCTTAAAAAAGGCTATATTAGATGTTTTCTTAATTTAATGCATATTTTTCCAATCCTTTAAAATATTGCAAATCAAAATTTAACAAACCTGTTTGGCTCAAAATACTTTTTTTTTTTTTTTAGCCTCATTTACCCAATGGATCCATTTCTGAAAATTCTCACTTCTATACCAAAAATTCATCCAAGTTCTTCAAAAGTCAGAAAGGAATAGAAATGTATGCCTCAAAAGATCTTGTCAGGGCTTTATTTGGGTTCTGGACCCATTACTAATAATTTCTGGAGAGATCTAAATCGAAGACACGCAGGGATGAGACCAACTCCTAAGACTGTGTATCTCTAGTCTTCATTCTTTTATTACCATTGCATGCCTTTTTTACTTCATATTTTTACATTCTTCTTACTCTCATTCCCCACAATTCTTATTTTGACTTAGACCTAAGTGAGTAATTTCAAAAGAATTGATTTTAGACTTTAAATATATTTGTTTATAAAGACTGAATCAATTTGAATCTAGATAAATTAATATTTATCATATGCTTTAAACAGGGAATTTAGGTTTTGATTTTATACTTTAAAATACATTTGTCTATAAAGACTGAATCAATTTAAATCTAGATAAATTAATATTTATCATATGCTTTAAACAAGAACTTTAGGTTTTAATCCAAACGAAGTACTTCAAATCTCGGTTTTCGAGGAATAAACTTAATAAACATATTTTCAAAGCTTCGATAAGGCAATAACAATAAATTTAAAATGATAAACTTGTTTTTAATCAAGATATATAATACTTTAGATTTGAGAGAATACATTGATTTAAATATAAAATCTCTCCTGTTTTTACTAAGGCCAAACAAAAGGTTTTAAAGAACAGATTTGAAAAAAATTTTAGATTTAGTATTCAACTAAATTCTCTAATTTTGACAAGAACCCAAACCTGATATTTTAAAAAGATTTGACTTAAGCTGTTAAAGAATAAAATTAGGCTTTAAATTTTAACAAGTAAATTTTTTGTTTTAGATTTAAAGGAACACGCTGAGTAGCCTTGAATATATTTCCAAATTTTGCTAATGCCAAACAAAAGCTTTTAAAGAGTAGACTTTAAAAAAAAATCTATGATTTGAATTTCAGTGGATAGATTTCAAGTTTTTAGTTTTAAAGAATAGACTGATTTAACTTTAAAGCTTACCATAGCACAGTGGGTCGATGCTCTGCTTAGCAATACGAGGCCCAGGGGTCTATTCCCCTACAGCAAGGTGGAGCGACCGGCTTGTCACTTGTTCCTGTAGAAAAGATCCAGGAACTGGACATGGATTCCATGCTCTATGCGCTAGCAATGGTTCTGGAGGATCTTTATCTTTTTCATCCCAGATTTGAATTTAAATTAGTTTTCTAATGTTCTGTAAGATTATATCAACAGCTTCAGATTTTAGATTTTAATGAATTGATTGAAATAAAAAAAAAAAATTTCCTATTGTAACTAGACTAGAAGTACCACAAGATATTTTAAAAAAATTGATTTTAATAAATTTTTAAGAAAAAAATCAATTTTAACGTAATTATGACTGAAATCTTGCTCAATTCGAAAACAAATCAAATCAATAAATAAATTATAATCAATTTAACTAAGGAAATCAAATTTCATTAAATAAATATTTAATTTTATATCTTAAGGAATGCATCGGTTTAAATTTAAATGAATTTTCTAATTATGACTAGGACTAAAAAACAGATTTAGAAGAATCAGTTTTTGGTTATCTGAAAAAAAACTTAAGTCTAATAAATGCAGAAATCGAAGTCAAATAAAATGTTTAATAGATACCTAAATAAATGAATATTTTTTATATGGTATATTATTAGTATTACATGGTCTCGTCTGAAATACGCAATAATCGAATACGTGTCTGGAATGAGCTGTAGACTACCACCATTTAGGTACTTGTGTTCGGTTTACCTTTCTGCATATTTTTTTTACTCTGTCGCTGTAGGCTAAAGCTTTAAATTAACTGTAACTCCAAGTCCGCATCTATTTCCTCGTTTTTTGCATAATTTACTTATATTTCTCGGTTTTCAAACCACCTTTTCTCCATAATTTTTGTCCCCAACGAAAATATTTCCTGTGTACGAGACTGAAGATAGCTCTTATCATAAATTAAATAAAAAAAACAAGTTTTTTTTACTGAAAGTAAGGAGCAACATTAAAATTTAAACGAACAGAAATCACCCCGTATATGAAAGGGGCTGTTCCCTCTTCAATGCCCTGCTGTTTACGCTAAAGTTTTTACTGTTTTAAAAATTAGAGTTGAGAGAAGTAATTAGAGTTGAGAAAAATTAGAGTCAAACTTTGGCGCAAAGAGCGGGGCGTTGAAAAGGGAACAGCTCCTCTTTTTGCCGTAGCAAAAAACAGCAAATTTGCAGTCTCCGGTATTCGTCGTCATTACCTCTAGGATTCGAATTGGCCAGAGGGGATAGCCCGCAAATTTGGCTAGGAATAAATCATCGATTTTAATGTTCGCAGGATTCACTCCTAGTAAATGAAAGATTATAAAGTGAAAGAAACTTATCTTTCCGTGAGGGCCGAGCCTCACTAATGTATCCAAGTGAACAACCAGTCCAAACTGTGCGATGTCGGCCCAACTGCTAATCCTTCTCTACACTAAAAAGTGTAATTAACGCGCAGGCAAATCATATCCAATTTTCTCTACACACCACACTTGGCTATCGTATCTAATTTTCTCAATTCAAAACGCCAAAAATCTGATTGTGTGATAAATTCAACTATCAGATTTCCTAATTTCTGTAGTCACTGAATTAATTCATGGCTAAAGAATCAAGTTCAAACAATTCAAAAGTTCAAACAGGTGTAACCCCTTTAAGAGCTAGTTCAATACTGCAGCATGTCAGTATACTGCAGGCATCTTCTTTGAATTAAATTCGTTTTTTTCGGTAATCTCGGTTATAACGTTGTTTTTCTGATATTATGAGAAATAGAAACATTCAGATCGAAATAAAGATTTTTAATTTTATGAATGGCTTAAGAATATTAAGTGGAAACTTTCAGGGCAAGATGAGGGGGATGTACAACTGACGAAAAAGCAATATGCGCATACTTCCTTATATGAAATTACTCCGTATATGAAAGGGGCTTTTCCTCTTCATCGCCCCGCTCTTTACGCTAAAGGTTTTTACTGTTTTAAGAGGTTGAGTTAAGAGAAAGATTCAAACGCTGAGCGATGAAGAGGGAACATCCACTTTCATATAAGGGGTAATTTATGTTCGTTTTAAGTTTTGATGTTGCTCCTTACTTTCAGTTAAAAAAAACTTATTTTTTTCATTTAATTTCTGAACGTTTTTTAGTTAATCAATGTTTTGATTTCGGCTCTCCGCAGATGAATAATTAAAGCGAAATTTGCATATTTATTTATTTGGCTAAATGGCTTTCCCATAATTTCGATCGAATGATTTTGAGAAAAAGGAGGGGGAGGAGGCCCAGTTGCCCTCCAATTTTTTGGGTACTTAAAAAGGCAACTAAAACTTTTAGTTTTTTACGAACGTTTTCATTAGTAAAAGATATATGTAACTTACGAATTAGCTTACGTAACAAACTTCTATATTCGTACGTTTTATTATGTATATGAGAGGGTTCACCCACTCGTCAATACCTCGCTCTTTACACTAAAGCTTAAATTTTGTCCCTTGAATCACAAAGGCCGTAGAATAAATAGTTTAAACTACTAAAAATGGTTTAGCGTAAAGACTGAGATATTAGGAGGAGGTGAACCCCTTACATGCGTAATATTTTCTGTTCGTTTTAATTTTTAATGCTACTCCTTACTTTCAGTTGAAAAACTTTTGCATATTTATTTTTTCATTGTTTTTTTTTTAAATAATACTAGAAAATGCTGCGCCCCCTTTATCGAAATCTTCTTCCCCCATGACAAATTCCTCCATGGAAAGCATCCACCACATAACCCCCTCTTCTCAACCCCCCTCCCAACCAAAAAATTCCCCTGAAAACGTCTGTACACTCCCCAAAACCATTACTATATGCAAACACTGGTCAAAATTTGTACCTTGCAGCCCCTCCCATGGGGACTGTGGGGGAGTAAGTCGTCCTCAAAGACATAGTTATAAGGGTTTTCGACTATGCTGAATAAAATGGCTATCTCAGAATTTTGATCCGACGACTTTGGGAAAAAATGAGCGTGGGAGGGGGCCTGCCCTCCAATTTTTCTGGTAACTTAAGAAGGGCACTAGAACTTTTCAGTTCCGTTAGAAAGAGCCCTCTCGCAAAATTCTAGGACCACTGGGACGATACGATTACTCCTGGGGAAAAAAACAAAAAAAACAAATAAACACGCATCCGTGATTTGTCTTCTGGCAAAAAATACAAAATTCCACATTTTTGTAGATAGGAGATTGGAACCTGTACAGTACGGCTCTCTAATACGCTGAATCTGATGGTGTAATTTTCGTTAAGATTCTATGACTTTTAGGGGTTGTTTTCCCCTATTTTCTAAAATAGGGCAAATTCTCTCAGACTCCTAACTTCTGATGGGTAGGACTGAAACTTATATATTTGAAATCAGCATTAAAATGCGATTTTTTTTATGTAACTATTGGTATCAAAATTCAGTTTTTTATAGTTTTGGTTACTATTGAGCCGGGTCGCTCCTTACTACAGTTCTTTACCACGAACTGTTTGACTAATGAAAAGGAATTGCATAGCCATTATAATATTTGAAATCTATTTACCAACAACTCCCTGGGTTCCTATCGGAGAAAAATATAAGATCTCACCCCGCCCTTCCCTCCTCTGGTTATGTTGCTGGTGTCTCACTTATGAAGACACTTATAAAGCCTATATTTGTGTCTATAATGATGACATAGTAATGACACGGTCATGTTTCTGTAGGCTTGTGTTTATGCTTATGCTAGGGTACACACACATCTGCGCTTATGATTGCTTATGAAGAAGCCCAGTATGTAGCGCCTTAACATCATCAAGATGCCTGATTAACAGGAATTAGCATCTCACAAAAGTATCCTATTAAAGAAGCATTAATCAAAATGACTTAAATTTTCAGAGAAAGATAATTATATAGCTTGACTTTTTCATTAACCGAAATTACAATGCATTAGTGTTTTATATAGCAAAGTTTTTTTCTAAAAAAAGAAAAAATATTGGACACGGTTGGGATTGCTGAGGCAAGGAACTGTTTCAGGATTGTTGATGGAAAATATTCTCTGTATCGCGTTGGCTTGGATCGGAAATAATTCCGTCAAAAAAGAAAGATCACTTACACAAATCAGACACTTACAGTTGAACTTATTCTGGGAGATATTTGGCTTTTATTAGGGGGGGGGGATAGTTAGAAGACGCAAATACAGTTGGATTATATAGAAATATGTAGCAAATTATAAAACAATATGTGAAAATAGTGACGGTTTTTATGCCTTTGAGAAATCCTATGAAATCACTATTTTTTCCACCTACGCCCTACACAGGACAATCTCTAAGTGTTATTAAATTTGAAAAAAACAATTTTTTCAACTGAAATTAAGGAGCAGTATCAAAACTTAAAACGAACAGAAATAACTACGCATATGAGGGGTGTTGTCCCTTTCTGTCTTTACATTGAAGTTTTTTTTTAGAACTTTAAAAAGGATTATTATTCTAATTAAATGGCCCTTATGTTTCAGAAGCCGTTCTTAAAGAATTGGGACAAAAAGCCAAATTACTGTAAAAGCTAGATATTTGGGAGGGGACAACCCCCCTCATATACGTAATTATTTCTGTTTGTTTTTAGTTTTGATGTTGTTCCTTAATCTTAGTTGAAAAAATTGTTTTTTTATTTAATTTCTGATCGTTTTTAAATAATGCCGAGAGATCCGGCTCCCCCTCCAAGGAAAATGCCTTCCCTCCCCACAAAATCCCTGCATGGAAAGTTCTTCTCATATAAAATAACCCCGGTCAGGGACTCCCCCCAGATCATTCCAATCCAGCTGAAAATTCCCCCTAGGAAATGTTTTTGCGAACAAATCCAAGTGAAAAATTTTCTTGCCACACTTTCATTTGAAAAAGACTTTAATTTCTGTTTGTTTTTAAAATCATGCCAGAAATTCCCTCCACCTGTGGAAAAGTCTTCCCGAAAATACCTCACCTCTCCCGCCCCCTAGTAGAAAGTTTCTCCCATAGAAAATTCCTCCTGGAGACTTTATTTCTTGAAAAACTTCCCCTATTACGGAAATATACTCTAGACAATTCCAATTCAGTAAAAATTTGCCCTTGGGCAATCTCCCTCAACGTCTGCACATGTAAAATAGAGTTGGCAAAGAGAAAGTAAGACAAGTAAAAAGAATTTCGTACAGGAATTCCGGTTAATTCCCCCAGTGTAAAATTTCCTCTTGAAAGATGACCCCCCCCGAAACTTCCCTTCCCATGGAGAATTCTTCCCGTGGAAAATACCCCATCAGAATGCCCCCCTCCCCGAAAAATGTCTGTGTACTTCTATTAGCAAATACTATACGTAATTAATGGTAATATTTCATGACTTACAGACCTTTGTCAAGGGGCTGTGGGGGTCCTGTTGTACCCGGAGGAATAGTTACTAGACTTTTCAACTATGCTGAACGAAATGGCTATTTCAAAATTTTCATCGGGTGACATTGAAGAAAAAAGGGGAATGGGAGAGGGGCTAGTTGTCCTCCAATCTTTGTGGTCACTTAAAAAGGACCCTTGAAGTTTTAAGTTCCGTTCGAATGAGCTCTTTCCTGATATTCTAGGACCATCCGTTCCATGTGTTCACCCCTGATAAAAAAAAAACACAAATAAACACGTATCCGTCACCTTCCTTCTGACAAAAAATACGAAATTATACATTTTTGCAAATGGGAACTTGTAACTTCGACAGTAGGGTTCATGGGTACGATGAATCTGATGGTGTAATTTTTTTAAGATGCTTCACTGTTAGGGGATGTTTCCTCCCTTTTTCGCAAATCAGGTAAATTTTCTCAGGCTCTTTGCTTGTGATGCTTAATGAATCTTATAAATTTAGAATCAGCATATAAGCCAATTCTTTTGATATATCTATTGATATCAAAATTTCTTTTTGCAGTTTCGGTTACTATTGAGCCGAGTCACTCCTTACTTACATTTTGATCCCACAAACTGTTTGACAAGTTTCAAAAAACTTTTTTCCTATTTCATATCTTTCTTTTTTTTTTAATCGTATTCAGAACCATCCTAGGTATAAGGGAGGAATACTGCCCCCCTCACTCAAGCTTCTGATATTAAAAAAAAAATAATAAAAAAAAGTTGTTTTAATCTGAAAGTAAGGAGCGTCATTAATGCTTAAAGCGAACAGAAATTATTCCGTATATGAAAGGGGCTGTCGCCTCCTCAACGCCCCACTCTTTAAGCTAAAGTTTTTCATTGCTTCAAAAAGTAGAGCTGTGAAAAAGAGTCAAACTTTAGCATAAGTTGCGGGGCGTTGAAGAGGGTACAACCCCTATCACATACGGAATAATTTCTGTTCGTTTTAAGTTTCAATGTCGCTCCTTACTTTCAGTTAAACAAATATGTTTATTTTTTTTCTATTTAATTTCTGAACGTTTTTGAATTAATGCAGGTTTTGATTTTGGCTCACCGTACATGAATAATTAAAACAAAATTTGCATATTAATTTTACTTTTTTTTTTTAGCTAAATGGCTTTCCCAAGGTTTTGATCGGACGGTTTTGAGGAAAACGGGTGGGGAGGGGGCCTAGTTGCCCTAAAAATTTGTTGGTTACTTAAAAAGGCCTCTAGAACTTTTGATTTTATTTACGAACGTTTTTATTAGTAATAAATATACGTAACTTACAAATTAACTTACGTAGCGAACTTTTATGTTCGTATATTCTTACTACGTATATGAGGGGGTTTGCCCCCTCGTTTACCTCGCTCTTTACACTAAAGTTTACGTTTCGTTCTCGTTTTGCTCGTTTTGAGTTTGATCAGTCATTTGGTGTCATTTCTGTCGGTTTGGGTTTCATTTATTTATTGATGGTGATTTTGGGTAGCTTATTTGACTTTTATAGAAGATTATTTGACTTTATTCCTGCTTATTTTTAGATTAATGGAAATCTTTACTTTTATGTGGAAAACGTGTTTTGTTGATTTTTTTTAAACTAATGATTAAAAAGAGCAATAGAAGTATCATTTCTCTTCAGATGATCCCTGCTATGATATCCTATGTCCACTCATTTGATGCGACCTCTCCCCCCGAGATGAGGGAAAAAGAATCGGACTATCCCTCTCGAGAAAAATACAAAATTTTACTTTTTATATAGCCTATAATGGTTTGAACCTCCAGCATTGAGTTTTGGCATATGATGAATTTGATTATGTGTTCACTAAGTTTTAATCTCTATCTTTATATTTTTCATCATTTTTCTAAATTTATACAGACTTAATTTCGCTGAAAACTTAGCAAGTTTTTTACATTTGCAAGAATCAAAATTGAATTCGTTTATGCATATATTGTTAACAAACTTTCGTGTTTTAGGTGTTCAAGTTCAACACCTGTCATTATTTACATACAAATAATTACCATGAACGTTCTGAAAATAGAAATTATCGGACTTTTACTGAGGGATAAAACATCTGGTATAGAGTACATTATGATTTTATTGATTTCATTGTTGAATTTTCATCAAAAGTTTTTGGAGTTCATCCCCCTTTCCTAAAATTGTACAAAGTTTGTAATTACTAATAACTTCTGATAGATAATTCTTAAACTATATGATTTTGCTTGTTTGGAAGCAGCATAGAAAATACAATCATTTGATGTGATTTTTTTCTGCTTTCTGTTTTGAAACTTTTGGGCACTGTTTACTAGGATTGCTCGTTGCTGTGTTTCATTGGTCTCAATTGGCGGGGACATTGGTCCCAAATATTCCCCACTCTTAGATTTTGGAAATACATCTTTTCGCACTTTCATTACAATGGGTTTTTGTTGGATACTTTCAATGAAAAAAAAAAAATTATAATTTCACCATCTATATTTCGAAAACTAAATTATTGCCCCTCCCCCTGATTTACATAAATTGATGCCACTGCTTGAGCCATGATAAATTACAATTATCGGAGAGATTTATGGGGATTTTGAACTGCCAGGGTGTATTATTCCTGGTGTCGCTGAGGGGTTTGAGTGTTCGTGTCGCTTGTTATTTGGTTTGGAACGGGGGTCAATGGTGTGACCCTGTAAGCTCAGCCAGAGTCGACGCAACTCTAAATCTATACCAGAAGAAATCTGGGGGAAACACACGGGAAGTGTCGGATGATTTCCCCCCACCCAGGCATTGTAATCCCAGCCGAAGGCATTGAGTCAGGAGGATGCCTGCGCGACGCAGACATTGGTCAGCATGTGAAAAAGCTTTTTTTTAAGAAGAGTGTAATGTTCGATACCAAAATATGCAAGCATGAAATATAAATTGATAAAAGCTAAAAGAAACTCAAATTTGATATATTAACATAAAAATGCAGTAGAAATATTTCTAGTCACTTTTAAACACTTGAGCTAATCAGAACTAATGCCTAATGATTTATCTGTGAAATTTAAGTATCATCTCCCTTCAAGCGCTATTTTCAGTTGGCTAGTGATGTGTTATGATCTGTCCCATTATTTTATGATTTAATGAAGAGAAAATATGTCGAAATGATATGATTTTCTCTCAAATATAAAAACCTTAAATTTATGTCTATATTTTTTAAATTATAGTACTATAAATTCTTGGCTGAAAGACTTTATTTATAAAAAAAACTGAAAAGATTCAGAATTTTTTTTGTAAAAGAAATAGAACAATTCAATAAAAAATGCTAAACCACTTTAACTTCATCAGAAATTAATCTATAATTATTTATCATACAATTTAACGGTAGTAATTGTTCTTTGTAACCTGTCCATACTCGTGCCATTTGTGAAGTACAACTGTGTCTGGAAAAAAACTTGAAGGTTTAAGCCCGGTTGCTAATCTTAGTTGTCAACAAGACTTTATCTAAATTTCACAAGGTAAGTGAAAAAGGTGACCATTTGGGACAAAGCCAATGCTGTAGTGCCAACTTGCTAAAGAGCGATATGTCCCCCATGCATCATTTTTGTTTCCCCAGTGGGCTATCGTTTAGAATAGATGGTTTTTGAAAGCTTGGGAAGGGCTCATGAAATCGCAAATTCGGAGTTCTTGTGTCCTATTTTGGGTCCGCGAAAGATTGAAGAAATCCTTACATTTCTTTTTTAATACCAGATGTTCAACAATGGGTGACATGATTACCAGAGATGAAGGGATAAAGTTATATAAATATTCTAATAAAGCAGATACTTCACGGATATGTTTACCTAAGAAGGTAAGCATTGCCAGCCTGGATAAAATCAACTTGGTGGAAGTGAATAAAAACTTGAGAGCCTTGGCTAATTATAGTAAAGCCAAGAGTAGTATGGCCCTAATGCGGCCGGAATATACAGCCCAAGGCGCTAAGGGCAATACCCTAATCCTCATTGTATGTGCCCTAAACCTCACTAGCATATTAGAGAAGGAACATCTCATTAGTATATTACAGACAGTAGGCTACATGCTCAATCTACAGTAATCCCATGGCAATTCTTTTTATTCGAGTTGAATGAAACAGGTTTATTTGAAATTATCATAAATTTAACCTTAATGTCTCAGTAGTCCTATACTGTAATGTATGTATTTAGTATTCTGCAATCACATGACAATTCTATGAATCATTGTATTGCGAGAGCAACACTAGTTTTGTCCCGGTTTTTTTTTCCTATGCCGCCGATGTCGGCTTATTCCTGAAACTGGTAAGGGTCTAACCTGTGCGGTTTTTACGGAAAGTGTGGACCTCAGGCCGGATTGATGAATATGGCATTACATTTTGGAAAGCTCCGCAAAACTCTTGCCTGGGGCCAAAAAGGATGGTTTTGTTTGTCCACGAGCCAGAGCCTATGGTGTGTGAAATGAAGTGGAGTTATGTAAGTTGTGCAGCCAAGCTTTCGTTTCATCAAACCATGTTTCTGCTTTCGAGTGGAAAGCTCCGTTCTAGCAGGGAAGCAGGCAGGCACCACTTTCAAATTGAAGATGGACTAAAATCAATAAATGTTAAATATATGCGGTAGTTACCCGGCCCCACAGCCAATATATTTTCTTTGAGTGATAAATATAAAAATTTACAGAAGCAAAAAAGCTGCATTTTCCCACGGGTCTGAAAGTGCTGCCGTGATTTTCGCTGGGTTTATCACTTGTTTTTTCGGACTTGGAATTGAGGTAGAGAAATGTTATCAGATGTACCTCTTAAACTTTAAAAGTTTTGTCATTGCTAAAGAAATTGGAGCTTATCCTTTGCTCCTTTCTAAGTGGTGACGTTAGAAAGTTGGCCTACGGCAAAAAATCAACTTTTGAACTAAGACAGATAGAATTTTTTTCGACGGCAATCGATAGCTCTTGATGATCTAATCAAAGTATATGACATTAATTTTTTGGTACAAAAATTCCTTCATGAGGTATACCCGTTTGAAAGTTTCAAGGGTTTGACAACTTCAGTAGTAGGGTACACACTGAAACCAAAAACAAGCCGATACCAATTGTGAGACATGTAGGGGACTTGTAAGGAAAGGTCAGCTGTTAGCTCATAATAATTTCGGCAGTGAGGGGTTTGCAAATTTTGCTATTGGGTGTACCTATAATTTGTTTCCAGTGTATTTGATGATAAGACCGAGTTGGTTCCAGTGGTAAGACATGTAGGGGACTTGTAAGTAATAATCGTCTGCTGGGCTACAATCATCTTTAGTGAAGAGGGGTTTGTAACTTTTGCTAGTTGGTGTAGCCTACCCATACTCACTGTAACCTAGAATTAAGTCTTTACGCAACGGGAACTAACGATAACGTAAAACAACGAGGCAGTTTCGTAATAGTTAATAGAGCATCATCAATGGTATTTTGATCCTGAAAAGTTACGGATAGCTTTATAATACCAACTAGATTATATAAGATATTATTCCAAGTCTTGATCCGTTACGATGTCTACGATTGAAAAGGATAAAGTTCAACTGGCTGCAAAGTCAATTTAGTCCCTTCTTTCGATATTCTTTTGTTATTGTTGTTTTTTCAACGATGAGGAATAGCCTTTGATCATGTGATTACTGATCGCGTTCTTCTTTGAACGTAACGTTTTAAAAGCTTCGATAGGCTGACAACTTCAGCGGTTAACCGATAGCAAAAAAACAAAACCAAAGTGTTGCTCTCGCAATACTTTATTCGGCGAAGCCGGACAAAGGTTGCCGCAACACTTCACGTTGCTCAGGCAACGTAGGTCTAGTTTTTTTTTACCTAGGGTAAATGAAACCAGTTTATATTATCCAAAGGTTAATTTACTGAGTGGATATAAAGCGGGATTTCAAATGTATTAAATTAAAAGGCGCCGAGAATAGAATTTAACGTTCAAATAAAAAAATAAAAAATAAATAGAAAACAAAACAAGCTAATTCCAAAAACCGTTTTCTAAAACAAAAAATCACCATTAGCATAGGTAAATCATTTTCATTTTGTATTTCAAAAATATTATAAGAGCATTTCTTTTGCTATTGGCTTTAAAAACCATCTTGTGATATTATATTTGAATGTCCACTTCTGTTTTGACTGCGGAACATGGAAAAATTGACCATGAGAAGAGAGAGAGAGAGAGAGAGAGAGAGAGAGAGAGAGAGAGAGAGAGAGAGAGGAGAGAGAGAGAGAGGAGAGAGAGAGAGAGAGAGAGAGAGAGAGAGAGAGAGAGAGGGGGGGGGAGAGAGAAAGAAAGAGAGAGAAAGAGAAGTTTACAGCCGCTCAGACACACAGGCACAGAGAGAGAGAAGCAAAAAAATATTTTTATCGAATGGCACGTAGAGTTTCATAATAAAAATAAAAATGAATGCTGTGAATCCATTCAAAGCATTTGAATGGATTCTCAAATCAAATTTTAAATTTGTTTTAATGATTTTAATCCCGCATTATATTCACTCGGTGAAGTAAACTTTTCATAATATAGTACTGGTTTCATTCAACCCAGATAAAAGTTTATTCATAGAATTGTCGTGAGAATACAGAATATTAAGTACAGACATTATAGTATAGGATTACTGTGACACTAAGATTAAATTTATAATTTCAAATAAACCTGTTTCAATCAACCCGGATAAAAATTAATTCATAGTATTGTCATGGGATTACTGAACATTAAGTATGTACCGTCTGTAACATGCTAATGAGATGCTCTGTCTGTAATATGCTATTGTGGTTGAGGGTATATGTAGTGAGGTTTAGGGTATAATCTTCAGAGCCTCAGGCCGTATATTCCGGTCGTATTACGGCCATATTACTCCCGAGGCATATAGTCTTTGTGAGAGGCAAAGCTGGCATAACTTTTTCCAGAATTGCATTAAAATGATTAATCTCACTTGTTGATGTTAAATTCCGAGTCATTTAAGTTTTTGAATCTGCATGATTGACAAGGTCAAAAGTGGCGTTTTGGAGTTCCTAGGGACTCCAAGAGTTGGAGGCCACCTCCTACTCTCCCACCCTTAAAGAGGAAATATACTTATGTTTTACCTTTTTACCTCACAGTTTTACGAGGATTATAGTGGGAATGGGACTAAAGATTAAAATTCGTTAAGATCGGTGAAGATACGAAGAGCATGTTTACAGCTAAGGTTTGATGTTCATGAAAAATTGTATGTAAAAGTCCTCCAGATGAAAAGAAGCATGACAATTCTGAAGTTAATACTGTATTTTAGACGTTCAGAATTAAACACAATAGGCCAATATTTCACAAATGGGGTAATATGCTGTACCTTGCTGTAATCATTCATAAAATAGTTTTCAATCTATATCGCTGGAGGAACAAAAGTTGGGTCTTTGGGCTTGTTCCTCTTCCATCCACCCCCAAATTCCCACATATAGACTTGCTGCCGTTTCATTTCTTGATGCTGCTCTTACGCTAATATACTAGATAATAGATGAGGATTAGAAGAGGTGTCAAATGGGAGGTAGCTTTTATTTTGGAACAATAGCCAAAACCATCATTTGTGGTGCACATTTGAAGTTGAATTCCGTAGGAAAGCATTAGTAGCTGGAGAGCAAGCAATAAGCATGAAGACATAATTTTAGGTCCTAGCTTTGTTTGCAGACCAATTCCTGAAATTACTAATCATGTAGCCTCAGAGCCGTAATTAGGTACCAGGGATAAATTAAGTCGTGGAACTCCAAACAAACACTATTTTTCTATTTTTCAAGATTGCTACATCTGCTTCCTTACTGTTTATTTGTCCCTATTAATGGTTGTGTACCTTTTGAATTCAAGAGGTAAAAACCTGTACCAATTATTTATTGGACCACCTTCCTGGTCCCTGTGAAGCTTGGGTCGGGTTCCCCAGACGTAGCTAACCACAAGACACTCCGTCGAGGCTGGAGTTTCCTTAGTTAACCTTAAAAAGGCCCTGCATCATTAATTAGTAAGTTCGATTTTACCAAAATGCATAGTTTTATGTAAGTCATTCAGATAAGATCAAACCGTTCGTGGTAACGAACTGTAGTAAGGAGCGACCCGGCTCAATAGAAACCGAAACTCTAAAAAATAGAATTTTGATACCGATATGCACATCAAAAGAATTGGATTTTTATACATATTTAAAATACATAAGCGTCCTCAAGTTTAATCTTACCCATCAAATGTTACGAGCCTGATAAAATTTGCCCTATTTTCAAAAAAGGGGGAAACACCCCCTAAAAGTCATAGAACCTTAATGAAAATCACACCTTCAAATTCAGCGTATCAGAGAACTCTACTGTAGAGGTTTCAAGTTCCTATCTATAAAAAAGTGGATTTTTTACCAGAAGAATGATCACGGATACGTGTTTATTATTTTTTTTTATTTCCCAGGGGTGATCGTATTGACCCAGCTGTCCTAGAATGTTGCAAGGGGGCTGATCCTAACGGAAATTGAAAGTTCTAGTGCCCTTTTCAAGCGACCAAAAAATTGGAGGGCAACTAGGCCCCCTCCCACGCTTGTTTTTTCCCGAAGCTACCAGATCAAAATTTTGAGACAGCCATTTTGTTCAGCATAGTCGGAAAATCTAACAACTTTGTCTCTGAGGAGACGTGATCCCCCTCAGTCCCGGGGGGAAGGGCTGCGGGTTATGAACTTTACCCATTGTTTACATATAGTATTGGTTATTGGGAAGTATACTGACGTTTTCAGGGGGGATTTCTTATCGTGATGAGGGAGGATTGGGGGGTTACGTGATAGTATCTTTCTGTGGAGGAATTATCATGGGGGAAGAGAACTTCCATGAAGGAATTTCCTGGATTTTCCAGCTTTATTTAAACAACAATGATAAATTAAATAAAAATAACATATTTTTTCAACCAAAAATAAGGAGCAACATTAAAACTCAAAACGAACAAAAATTATTACGTACATGAGGGGGTTCGTCCCCCCTCTTCGTAAATAAAATAAGTTCTAGTGGCCTTTTTAACAAATAAAAAAACTGGAAGGCAACTAGGCCCCCTTCCCCGCCCCTTTTTTCTCAAAATTGTCTGATCAAAAGTTTGAGAAAGCCATTTAGTCAAAAAAGTAAAATTAATATACAAATTTTTGTTTTGTTTATTCATGTGCGGTGAGCCAAAATGAAAACCGACATTAATTCAAAAACGTTCAGAAGATAAATAAAAAACAAGTTTTTCAGCTGAAAGTAAGGATCAAAATTAAAATTTAAGACGAATAGATGTTATTACGCATAAGAGGGGGTTTGTCCCCTCCTCAATACCTCGCTCTTTACGCTAAAGTATTTTTAGTAATTTCAAAAGAGCTATTTATTCTAATTAAAAGACATTTGTGATTCAGGGTTCATTGTTAAAGAATTAGAACAGAACTTGAACTTTAGTGTAAAGAGCGAGGTATTGACGAAGGGGCGAGCTCCCTCATATACGTAGTAAAAATATACGAATATAAAATTTAATTTTATATACGAATATAAAATATAAAATACGAAACAGAAATTGCTCAGTATATGAAAGGGGCTGTTCTCTCCTCAACGCCCCGCTCTTTACGCTAAAGTTTTTCACTGTTTTAAAAAGTAAATTTGAGAGAAAGAGTCCTATCAGATAGGACTTTTTTCCTATCAAATAGAAAAAAAAAGTTTTTTGAAACTTGTTAAACAGTTCGTGGGAACAAAATGTAACTAAGGAGCGACGCGGCTCAATAGTAACTGAAGCTAAAAAAATGGAATTTTGATATTAATAGATATATCAAAAGAATGGGCTTATTATGGTGATTCTAATTTATAAGAGCCATTAAGAATAAAAAGCAAAGAGCCTGAGAAAATTTACTTAATTTTCAAAAAAGGGAGGAAACGCCCCCCCCCAACAATGAAGGAATCGTAATAAAAATTACACCGTCAGATTCATCGTACCCATGAACCCTACTGCAGAAGTTTTCAAGCTCTGATCTGCAAAAATATATAATTTTGTATTTTCTGCCAGAAGGAATTTCATGGATGCGTTTTATTTTTTTTTTCAGGGGTGATCGTATGGAACTAATAGTCCTATAACATCAAGAAAGAGCTCATTCGGACGGAACTTAAAAGTTCTAGGGTCCTTTTTAATTGACCACAGAGATTGGAGGGCAACTAGCCTCTCTCCCACTCTATTTTTTTTCTTCCATGTCACCAGATAAATATTTTGAAATAGCCATTTTGTTTAGCATAGTTGGAAAATCTACTAACTGTTCCTTCGTGTATAGCAGGGCCCCCGCAGCCCCTTGGTAAAGGTCTGTAAGTCATGAAATGTTCCCATTAATTACGCATAGTATTTGTTTTTAGGAAGTCACAGACATTTTTCGGGGGGGGGGAGGATATTCTGATTGGGGATTTTCCACGGGAAGAATTCTCCATGGGGGGGGGGGGGTTCCTGGGGGGTCATCTTTCAAGAGGAATTTTTACACTGGGGGAATTAACCAGAATTCCTGTACGAAATTCTTTTTATTTGTCTAACTTTCTCTTTGTCGACTCAATTTTACATGTGGAGACGTTAAGGGAGATTCTTCAAGGGCGAATTTTTACTGGATTGGAATTGTCTAGAGTATCTTTCCGAAATAGGGGGAGTTTTCCACGAAATAAATTCTCCAGGGGGAATTTTCTATGGGAGAAACTTTCTAATAGGGGACGAGAGAGGGGAGGTATTTTCGGGAAAACTTTTCCACGGGGGGAGGGCATTTCTGTTATGATTTTAAAAACAAACAGATATTAAAGTTCCTAAAATCTTTTACTTGGATTTGTCCGCAAAAATATTTCCTAGGGAGAATTTTCGGCTAGATCAAAATAGTCTGGGGGGAATTTTCCAGACGGGGGTATTTTATGGGAAAAACTTTCCATGCTTTCCTGGCAAACCCTTTCCTGGAGAGCCAGATTTCTCGGAATTATTTAAAAATTATCGGCATTTAAATAAAAAAGTTTTTCAACCAAAATTAATTAACGACATCAAAGCTGAAAACAAACAAAATTCTTACGTATATGAGGGGGGTTGCCTCATACTTTAATAAGCCTTTTTAAAGTTCTAAAAAAAAAACTAGTGCGAAGACAGATGTATTGAGAAATATACGTAATCATTTCTGTTCTTTTTTATGTTGCTCCTTACTTTCAGTTGAAAAAATTGCTTTTTTAAATTTCATAACACATAGAGATTGTCTTGTGTAGGACGTAGGTGGAAAAAATAGTGATTACAAAAGATTTCTTTCAAAAGGTTTAACCGTCAATATTTTTACATTACGTTTTATAATTTTCTATATATTTTTATATAATCCAACCGCATTTGCGTTTTCTAACTATCCTCCCCCCCCCCCCAATAAAAGCCGAATCTCTCCCAAAATATGTTCAACTGTAAGTGTCTGATTTGTGTGTAAGAGATCTTTCTTTTTTGATGGAATTATTTCCAACCCAAGCCAACGTGATACAGAGAAATTTTCCGTCAATAATCCTGAAACAGTTCCTTACCTCGGCTACCCCAACCGTGTCCAACATTTGTTCTTTTTATAGAAAAAAAAAACTTTGCTAAAAAACACGCTAATGCATTGTAATCTTGGATAATGAAGAAGTTACGCTATATAATTATCTTTCTCTGAAAATTTAAGTCATTTTGATTAATGCTTCTTTAATAGGATGCTTTTGTGAGATGCTAATTCCTGTTAATCAGGCATCTTGATGATGCTAAGGGGCTACACACTGGGCTTCATCCTAAGCAGTCATAAGCGCAGATGTGTGTGCTAGCATAAGCTTTACACAAGCCTACAGAAACATGACTGTATCATAACTGTGTCATCATTATAGGCACAAGCATAGGCTAGTGTCTTCTTAAGTGAGGCACCAACAACATAACCAGAGGAGGGAAGGGCAGGGTAGGATCTTATATTTTTCTCCAATAGGAACCCAGAAAGTTATTGGTAAATAGATTTCGAATATTAAATTGCTATGTAAAAACTTTTTCCCTTAGTTTATGATATGAGCAACCGTCAGGCTCGTACACAGGACAAAAATTATGGAGGAAGGGTGGCTTGAAAACCAAGAAATATAAGTAAATTATGAATAAAAAGAGGACATGGATGCGGACTTGGAGTTACAGTTAATTTAAAGCTTTAGCCTACAGCGACAGAGCAGAAAAGTTATGTAGAAAGATAAACCGAACACAGGTACCTAAATGGTGATAGCCTACAGCTCATTCCAGACGCATATACAATTATTGCGTATTTCAGACGAGTCCATGTAATATTAATTATATAACATATAAAAATATTCATTTATTTATGTATCTATTAAACTTTTTATTTGACTTCGATTTCTGTATTTATTAGTAGGGCTAAAGAAAAAATCATTTCCCTATTTCAACACAGCAATGTCTTGTTAAGGTCATAGTGAAAGTTTTGATTATATTTAGTTATTTTTTATTTAGACTCAAGTTTTTTTCAGATAACCAAAAACCAATTTTTATAAATCTCTTGTTTAGTCTTAGTCAAAATTAGAAAATTTATTTAAATTTAAACCAATGCTTTCCTTAAGATATAAAATTAAATATTTATTTAGTGATTTCTTTAGTTGAATTGATTATAATTTCTTAATTGATTTGATTTTGTTTTTGAACTGAGTTTGTTTTTGAAGATTTCAGTCATAATTACGCTAAAATCGTTTTTTCTTGAAATTTAATTAAATAAAATTTTAAAATTATCTTGTGTTATTTTTATTCTAGTCATAATAGGAAAATTTTGTTAAATTTCAATTAATTCATTAAAATCTAAAATCTAAAACTGTTCCTTGAAGATGATTCTTTAAAATCCCGAGATATAATCTTACAGAATATTAGAACACTAATTTAAATTCAAATCTGGGATGAAAAAGATAAAAATCCTCCAGAACCATTGCTGGCGCATAGAGCATGGAATCTATGTTCAGTTCCTGGATCTTTTCTACAGGGACAAGTGGCAAGCCTGTCACTCCACCTCGCTGTAAGGGAGTAAACCCCTGTGCCTCGTATTGCTAAGCAGACCATCGGCCCACTTTTCTAAGGCAAGCTTTAAAGTCAAATTAGTCTATTCGTATAAACTAAAAACTTGAAATCTATCCAGTGAAATTCTATTAAGTGTACTCTTTAAATGCTTTTGTTTGGCATTAGCAAAATTTGAACATATATTCAAGGCTAATCAGCGTGTTCCTTTAAATCTAAAAAAAAATTACTGATAAAAACTTAAAGCCTAATTTTATTCTTAACAGTTTCGGTTAAATATTTTTGAGATGTCAGGTTTAGTTTCTTGTCAAAATTAGAAAATTTATTTAAATACAGATTTCAAAATTAGAAAATTTGAATTTATTTATAGAATTGAAAATTTAGTTAAATACAGAATTCAAAAGTTAAATCCACTGATCGAAGCTTAGTCTTTAAAATCTTGTGTTATAATCTTGATTCTTGAAGATTATTAGAAAAATAATATAAGTTCACGTTAATCTATTCTTTAAAATATAAAATTTGAAACCTATTCACTAAAATTTGAAATGTAATAAATTTTTCAAATCTATTCTTTCAAACTTTTTGTTTCGCCTTAGTAAAGTCAGGAAAACTTTTTATTTTTAAATCGATGTATTCCCTTAAATCTAAAGCATGATATGTATTGATTAAAAACAAGTTTATCATTTTAAATTTATTATTATCGCCTTATTGAAAATTTGTTTATTAAGTTTATCCCTCAAATTTGAAATAATTCATTTGGATTAAAACCTAGATTTCTTGTTTAAAACATATGATAAATATCAATTTATCTAGATTTAAATTGATTCATTCTTTATAAACATATATATTTTCAAGTCTAAAATAAATTCTTTTGAAATTACTCACTTAGGTCTAAGTCAAAATATGAATTGTGGGGAATGAGAGTAAGAAGAACGTAAAAGTATGAAGTAAAAAATGCATGAAAAGGTAATAAAAGAATGAAGACTAGATATACACAACAATAAAAGTTGATCTCATTCCTGCGTGTGTTCGATTTAGATCTCTCTAGAAATTATTGGGAATGGGTTCAGAGCCCAAATAAAGCCCTGGATAGATATTTTGAGGAATACATTTCTATTCCTTCCTCCATACTGACTTTTGATGAACTTGGATGAGTTTTTGGTACTGAAGTGAGAATTTTCACAAATGGATCCACGGCGCAAATGAGATTCAAAGAAAATATTTTGAGCCAAATAGGTTTGTTAAATTTTGATTTGCAATATTTTAAAGAATTCGTAAAATATGTATTAAATCAAGAAATTTTCCAATATGACTTTTTTTTAAGAAGAAAGAAGTTAATGTGTTTATTACAAGAAATAAACACATTAACAACAAACCCGAAGCTTCAAAATCTTTTTGAAGCTTCGAAAAAAGGAAAAGGAAAATCCTTTTCCAATATGACTTTTTTTAAGAAGAAAGAAGTTAATGTGTTTATTACAAGAAATAAACACATTAACAACAAACCCGAAGCTTCAAAATCCTTTTGAAGCTTCGAAAAAAGGAAAAGGAAAATCCTTTTCCAATATGGCTTTTTTTTAAGAAGAAAGAAGTTAATGTTTTTATTACAAGAAATAAACACATTAACAACAAACCCGAAGCTTCAAAATCCTTTTGAAGCTTCGAAAAAAGGAAAAGGAAAATCCTTTTCCAATATGACTTTTTTTTAAGAAGAAAGAAGTTAATGTGTTTATTACAAGAAATAAACACATTAACAACAAACCCGAAGCTTCAAAATCCTTTTGAAGCTTCGAAAAAAGGAAAAGGAAAATCCTTTTCCAATATGACTTTTTTTTAAGAAGAAAGAAGTTAATGTGTTTATTTCAAGAAATAAACACATTAACAACAAACCCGAAGCTTCAAAATCCTTTTGAAGCTTCGAAAAAAGGAAAAAGAAAATCCTTTTCCAATATGACTTTTTTTAAGAAGAAAGAAGTTAATGTGTTTATTACAAGAAATAAACACATTAACAACAAACCCGAAGCTTCAAAATCCTTTTGAAGCTTCGAAAAAAGGAAAAGGAAAATCCTTTTCCAATATGGCTTTTTTTTAAGAAGAAAGAAGTTAATGTGTTTATTACAAGAAATAAACACATTAACAACAAACCCGAAGCTTCAAAATCCTTTTGAAGCTTCGAAAAAAGGAAAAGGAAAATCCTTTTCCAATATGACTTTTTTTTAAGAAGAAAGAAGTTAATGTGTTTATTACAAGAAATAAACACATTAACAACAAACCCGAAGCTTCAAAATCCTTTTGAAGCTTCGAAAAAAGGAAAAGGAAAATCCTTTTCCAATATGACTTTTTTTTAAGAAGAAAGAAGTTAACGTGTTTATTACAAGAAATAAACACATTAACAACAACCCCGAAGCTTCAAAATCTTACTCGGATCCTTGGAGTCGTATTTTCAAATCCTAGTGGCAATAGACGTAGGCTCAAACTATAGTCCTGGAAATAGGATAGAAGTGGAGAGACTAGTTGCAACTCCACGCTCAAATATCAATTCATTAAATTCCCTGAAAAATTCATTCACTTAGCATGAAATGGAGCGATTATTAGGTTTTACAAGGGTTTAAAAATTATTCTAAAATTAAAGCTTATTAAAATTCTCCTTTATCTGGTAAAAAAAAGGTGGAACATTTTGGCTCATTTCTATACATTCTACTGATTCTTGTGTAAATTATGTGCGAATACGTATTTTCTTTTGATCGTTCGGCTTGTTTATGTAGAGTGTTTTAGTCAAAAATATATGATAAAAACAAGTTTAAACAGCTTTTACTCTATTAGAATTAAATCATATAATATCTAACACATAAAGTAATGTAAAGTAAACTGGATATGCGATAAACCAGGGTTTTCGCAGGGGCTGTATATGCCTAATAAAACACGTTAATTATACAGGCCTTTAATAATGGTTTACTTAAGATCTACAAGAATGTAAAATTGCTGCTTGATCCCTATATTCATGGCCATGGAGCGTTTGGGGGGTTGGGGGGATATTGAGATTGTTGTTGTTGCTGTTGCTGCAATACAATGATGCATATGGTTTTATTATCTAAATTTCTTGTTGAATAAACCTATCAATCTAAAAAAATACTGTTTTCGATTGGTGAATTGTTTTTATTCGACCAATCTTAAAATAGTACGTCTTTTACCCCTATGCTTACTTTTGGGTAAACTTACGTTTTTAGATAAAATTTGCTGGCTTTAAAAATAAATATGTCATTTGATGTGCCTTTAAACACTCTTTCTAAATTCAATATTACGTAGCTACTACTACTTTCAAAAATGGCAAAAACAAAATCAGTTGTAATTTTAAGAAGAAAAAGTGATTTTCGTGGTCGTTTGATATTAGTGACTTATTTTAACTTCAAACTGGAACCTTTAAGCACAATTTTAGAAAGTTTACATAAGGGGTCTTTGTATCTTGTAGTCTTTTAAATAAGTCATTCGTAGCCTTGTAGTCTTTCGTAGCCTTTTAAATAAGAAGCATATCAGGGGCAATGTTAGGATGTCACTAAAATGAAAATCAGTAGTAGTTATCCCCATCGTGTTTCCAGACCATTTTTGGCGTCTGTAACTCTTCGCTATTTGGTGTGCCTTATAATACTAAAAATTCTACAGGAGCCAATTGAGGTTGGGGTCACGGCGATCTGGGATACAATATGGGATCTACATATGTGCTGTCACTAAAAATGGTCCTATCGAGATAAGCAATTTATGTTTATTTCAGCGATTGCTTTTTGCTAAGAAAATAATTAGAATGACGAATTGCTAATAGTTTCCTTATAACTTTTGTCCTATTGAATATACATAAGAATACACATAAAAACTGAAGGACGTGCACTTAATTTCAAACAGCTGAAGGACGTGCACACAGCAATATAATATTATGATATCCAAATCCTCAACAAATTATTTCCATGATTTTGGCATAATTGACTCCCATTTCTCCTGTCCATCACGTCCGCTCCAAGAAGTATCGCCTTCTCCCAATCAAATCAGAAAGAGTCAGATTCGCAACCAAATACCAAATTCCTCATATTGTAAATAAATTTAATTTAGTAGAAATGTCCCCAAGTTTCAAGAGTCGATTTTCTTTGAAAAATCATATTCAAAACTAAATCTTTGTCTGGATGTTGGGATTAATGAATATAATTTAGTATGAATTTTGTTGTGGTGCTATCACGCTGGGGTGGCCTCCTCTGTTATCCCCTACCTTGTATGTTTTTTTCTTTTCTATTTTTTTGCCATGTCGGTATTTTCTTACCTCTGTTTTATGGCGGACACATCGAGCCCTGCTCACCGTCATCAAGTTTAGAAAATTATTTATTATGTAATTTGGTAAATAAAAGATCTTGTCTTGTCCCTATTTTTGCACATTTCCCAGTATTCTTACCCCATCCCCTCACTACAATTTACTTCAAAAAATATCTGTAAAAAAAGGTAAGCAAAGAAAGAGTAAAATAAGAAGTAAAATAAAAAATTAAATAAGGAGTAATATAAGAGTAAAGAGTAAAATAAGGAGTCATTTTCTTTGACGTGGTCGTACCTCTTTGGGGCTATGGGGATAAATATAATTGCGAAAACCAACTAACCTCCCAAAAATCCTAAAAACGAGCATAAAGCTAGGTGTAGCTAGGAGAGCCTAAATCCAAACCCCCAGCCTGACCATTCTTCCCTCCTCCAAAGGAAACACTCTACAAGTTTGATTTACTCTGAAAATTAAAATCACCTCTGATTTTGATTTTTTAAGCAGCTTCAGTGTAAAAGCAAAACTTTTCCTGAATAGCAATCCACCTCCGACCATCGTCTATCCTTACAAGACCATTAACTAAGCTCACTGCAAATACCATCACTAATCACATCAAATGCGTCGGGTTTTCTGAAAAAAACGAATCAAAGTGCAAAATAAATGAGTTAGGAGGCGTGTCGTAGATGTGAGAGAATACAAAGATGACTTTGATTTTAACATAAAACTTTCATTTTTAAAATTAAAGTTAAGCTTAAATAGATATTAAAAATATATGTTGCAGCGACTTTGATTTGCATCGTCTAACATATAATTTATAGAATTAAATGGTTAGAATTCCGTGAAAACAACATCACAAGTCCTTAAAAATTTCCCATCAACCTACTAAAGAAGGTTTAGAGATTGTTTAAATAAGGTTTATAATTTCCTCAAATTCTTGCAATGGCGTGATTGGAGGGAGGGTTTTGAGTGTACAAGTCCTCCTCTAATTCCATGGAAGTGTACAACTAATCATATTCTAAGCTTTTCGCGGGTCCCCTTTTCAATTCCGTAATTAAATTAAGTCTAGAAACTGAGCCCAAAACCCCCCTAGAATAGAATCTAGCTACTGTCGTAAATAAAGCCATTCTAATCAAAAAAATATTTCGAAGAAGAAAACTGAGCACTTCTGACGACAAAAGACTCCCTAGACTCTTCTGGGAGTTAGATGAATGCTCCTTAGTTTTTGGTGAAGTTTACTCACCCAGAGAAAGTGAATTCTGGCCACACAACTGTCTTATAGTGTACTGGATCGTATCCTGTATTGATTCTGCCATCGCCCGAATTTCTACGAATGAGTGATCCTGGGGGGGGGGGGGGTGAAGCTTTACAATTATTTTTATTTCAGAATTGTGTTTTGGGCTGCCCCCTCTTTTTAGAAATATCCTCCTCAAGAATCTTTTTTTAATATTCCTCAAAGTTCTTTGATTGGGACATACGATCCGCAGTTATTTAATATTTCATTTAATCTGAATCTTGGCAGGTCTTTTTGTTCTATTTTAAAAAAAAAAGTATTTTATTGTGATATTTAAACGAAGTTAAGGTAAAACTGAACGGTCTACTATGAATAATCTACTAAAGAGAGCTCTTTAGCAAGCAACACACCCTCTTCACCAGCTTTTAGTGCCTCCCTCCTCTCACTACGATTACACGATTACGACTGCGAATATTTTTCATTGAATTGTTTCTATAACCTATATTCATTCTTATGGTTCTGAGATTTTCTATAGTATTTTCACTTTTCTAGCTTCGTTTAGCTTGCTTTCTATGCAAATATGAATGAATAGACGAAAATACATCAGTATAGATATAAGAAATTTATATTTATAGTATATATAAATATAAAATTTAATATTTTTATTATAAACATGTAAATTTTCGGCCAACCGTCTAGTGCTAAACGGAAAGTAGGTTGTCAACGGTTGGGTTGGGGGGATGTCCAAACGAAAGATTAAAGGGAAATGGGAAATTCCTGGGAGGGTGTAAATAGGGAAGCTTTAAATAGATTGGTATGGAAGAGGGCAGGCGTAGCTGTGTTGGTCTCACGTGGCTTGGTGCTGCGGTGAGTGGTTCTTAGTAGCAGTAGTATAAATATAAAAGAAACTTAGTAACAATGAATCATGACACAGATAAGTACCTATAAACTACTCTGAGGAGGGGATGTATTTTAAGGGAACCCAAACCCGTCAAAACAGAAATTAACGAATTATAGTAAAAAAAGTACGGAAAAATCTTAAAAAATATCTTTCAATTATAAAAAGAATAAGTTTATCCTCACTTGTGGGAGTCTCTCAGACACATAGTACATGTCAGAGCAATTGTTAGCACCTTGAATAAAATCTGTCCATTATTTTTACTTAAAAAGTATGTTCTATTATTATTCTGTTCAGGAGGACATATAGTCAATGACATTTCAAAGAACGAAAAATTAATTTTTGGATACTTGAAAAAATGCAACAAAAGCCATATGTCTCTCAGGTAGGCAACAAGAGGTCTCACACGCCAGATCTTGTCAAGAGCATAAGTTACAAATCAATTCACATTCGGTACATGACAGCAAAGCAAGGATGCTACGAGGCGTACAGGTGTGTATTTTACGGATCGCAAAACACGAATAATTGACCAGGTTTCCTAAAATGATACAAATTTGAATGGGAATGTGCTCTTACCGGACGATTACTGATTTTAGCCGGGAATATTTTTGGCTCTAACATCATAGTTATTTAACAAAAAATGAAAGAATTGACAGAATCTATAAATAATTTTGGACTACAGTAACGATTGAACGCAAGATGTCTGAGTTTCATAATCAGAGTGGAACAATCAGAATCGTAAATAAGATACTGGATATCAGTGAGTGCCTTCCAAGGCCGTATCCAGGGGGGGGGGTGTTAGGGGTTTGAGCCCCCCCCCCCACAAAATGTTTATTTGACTCGCAAAATATAACACAAATTGATATAAGAACATTTTTTATTCGTTTTTTAATTTTTTTTGTGACCCTCCCACCTTTTGTGAACCCTCCTCCTCTCAACCCCGAAAAAAAAAATACTGGATACGACCCTAATACTTTCTATTGTCCACCCAATTTACCGGTTTTCCTTTGATTTTCATCAGCTCTTGGTTAGCAAAAATTCCCATTGTGAACGGTGTGTCTCCCTTCACTTAGAAGTGAAGACACTCCATCCCAGTAAACTGGGTCTAAAATCACTAGGATGGAGGTCCAGCCCTCATAGATAGGGCCCTTGCTTCGCTCGTGACGTCAATATGGGTCAGGTATATTATCCCCCGGGGAATCCCTCCCGTGGAAAATCCCCACGATAATTCCCCTTAGAAAATTCTTCTCAAGTGTAAAATGAGCATCAAAAGGGAAATAAAGATAAAAAAAAAGGAACGAAGACAACTGTATAATTGAATATTTGCAATTACGACGGAGGGGCGGTAGGTTATTGCGCAATTGAGTAGGATGCCATATGCCTAAAAGAGCGCGTTTCACTACCCAAATTGTCCAAATGTCCATGAGCCTTCAGATAGATATAGGGAGAGGTATGGGAGAGGGGAGTTTGAATAAGGGTTTTGCAAGTTGATATCTCCCTTCTAATGCCGAAAAATGTTGCTGAGATTTATTATAAAGCTTCATTTAATTAAACTAATTTGCTTCATTTTGAATAAAATTATATGCAATGATGAAGAAGTGCACATTAGCTATTATGAAGGAGTAGTACTGGAGTATTTTACAAGTGTAGGAGGAGGCAGATGCATCAAAGAGTGAATTTTAATACCAAACACCCAGACTCTCATTGAGCCTGTGGATAAATATATAATGAGCTCTAGGAAAGGGAAGAGGAGGTAGAAATGTGATGTCTAATCCGTCTTGATTTCTGGGGATATTTCTGTTCCGCACCTTTATTATTAGTGATGGGGATGGGGTGATATTACTCCTTCTATTACAACAACCTTTTTTATGGGGAAAAAAGGTGGGCATGTTTTATCTTGTTTAATTATGTTTATCAATGTCGTGAAAAAGTAAAATGGCGCGAAACTCTAAGGAACATCTACTGTGGAAAGAGGAAGGGGTTTCGAAAAGAGGCACAAAACCTTTTTTCTCTGATGAATTTGAAATTTACAGCCATAAATCCTTAGGCAAGGGGGACTAATGTACAAAAAAATTATCCAAAGGATTGTTCCTTTGAAATCGGCCCCTCCTTCAACAAAAGAAGCTCAAAAAGGGCCAAATTTCTTCGATTGTCCTTAAACTTATATGAAACTTTGAACTAAGGGGACCCTAATGAATATGAAAAAAATTGCTTCTCCTCAAAATGCAGCCCGAAAAAGGGCCAGAAAAGTGCCAGAAAAAGTTTTCCTACCAACTTCAAATGAAAAAGGTTATCTTAGAAACTTGTGAGGGGGCTCGCTCGATTGGACACTGAAAGTCTTAGTGTCCTTTTTAAAGGCAAAGGTTAGTGCAGGGTAGTTATCTCCATTTCTCTTTCTTCATTTCTTTTCTGCTATATGACCCTCCTCTAACCCCTATGATGTCGAATCAAACTTTAGAGATATCTGTTTTGTCCACAAACTTCAAAATGTCTAATAATTTTGCCTTCGGGGTTGATATTCCCCAATAGCCCTAGTGTTAACCTTTATCTTACCCTGTAATGATAACTCAGCCCCCAGACACACACAAAAATCAAAATAAAATGTAAAAATAAATACTGTAGGCTATCTTACACCACACATTCTGCCTATATTTTGGAATATTGGTAAAATATTCCAAAATTACTTCTTTTCCTCATTATTTTCATTTGTGTTTTTTTTTTCTGTGACTGCTTAATTTTATAAGTGTGTGGGGCGAAGGGGGCTAATTTTCCACGGTGGGATATTTCGAGGAGAGGGGTAAATTTCCGAGGGATTTCCACGGGGATTATCCTGGGGGAATACGCCTAGCACCCACCAATATCTTTCAATAATTTGAACTAGACCCCTCAACATGAAGCCCAGGCTGCAAAATGAACTTATAGGTAAAGAAAGGGTTAATTCTTCCAAAGCTTCTTGTTTCATTGAAAATTTTACAGATTCCGATATTTAATCCTGATTGTATATTTTTTTTTTTTTTTTTTTTTTTTTACAAAATTTCAAGTCTTCAGCTGAAATATTTTGTCTTCTATAGATAATTAATCAATATATTTATAAATCATCTAAACTTAGTATTTTATACTAGCCAAACCGTCAATTTGCATGCGATTTATCTTCAAATAAAGCTCCCTTTGTGAGCCCTTTGTACGTAATTCAACTCTCAGGTTGTCTCAGTGACGAGCTTTCCCACAACTCTGAGACTTAACATACCCAAAATGTGTATTTGTTGCAATCATGGTTGGAGCAATAGCTGCAACTTAATAAAGAGCGAACTATGGGCCATAGTAACGGAAAGCTTCAAAGCGCATTAAAAAGAAGCCATCTAGTGATACAAATATAACTTTAAGCTGATTAAGGAGTTGTAACTGATAATTAGGTTTATCTTAATTGTAAAAGTTTATTGAGAAATCAAATTCATGATAATTTTGAAAAAGAGCTGGAAACCATCAGAAAAGGTGGCGGATCAAAATAAAACGTGCCCCATTGGAGGTACAATGGCCCAAATCCTTTCACCGGAGGTTTTGTACCCACCCACCTAAAAAACCCCAAGAAAATCATATTGTATTCTATGTATCAGTGACGTGACTTTTTTTTCATCTTTTGTCTCCCGTGCTAGCAGGGCACTGTAACCAGTGGCGTAATTTGCTATAGAGCAGAGGGGCAATTGCCCTTCCCAGACCAGGGTTTGCCACCCCCACCCCCCGAACCCCAGTTTGTCTCCAGCTTGAATTTAGTTTCTTCCAAAATCTTATCAAAACTACGATATACCTGCATAATTCAAGCATCAACAGAAACAGACAAGTTTTTTAGTACATATTTACCTTTACAGTATTATCAACTTTGTAAAGTACTATAAAGTACCATTATAGGGCTTTTAAAGTACTAAATAGTATCTTTATGGTACCAAACGGCTTATTCTTTTTAGTTTTACTGTCGTTTTCACTCAATTTGGGAAAATTGGCACCAACTTTGCCCTCCTCCCAGAATTGCGATGAAATTACGCCCCTGACTGGAACATCACGAAAAGCTGTTTAAGGGCTTTATGCGAATCTTAATGTTTATGTTTAGGCAATTTTTGTAAAACATCTTGATAACACCATCGTAAAGTGCGGATGCCCTTTACTTTTATTTTGACATTCATTTCCAATATTTTGACAAAAAGTTAAAAAGCTTGGATATCAATTTATCCTTATACAAATAATAAGGGTATTCCTCTTTGTATAGCCATGGGAATTACTTTGATACTACTACTACTACTATGACTAACTCATTGCTACATCAAACCACCTGAAGCTCACACAGCGGCACACTCTCTTTCTACAGACCGATCTATTCGAGGCTTCACTCTTTAACCCCTCCAATTAATTTATAATACCCTTTAAATATATTCCTATGATCGCTTCCGACCCGTTTTAGAGACAACCTTCTTTTCGTTTGGCTCCCAAATGGATGAGCAAAAACAATACTCCTTGGAAATGTACAATCCTTCCTCCATAAATTGTGGCGGCTAGGGTATAACGAAATAAACATCTTAACGTTTATTTCTTTATCAAACAGTTCGTGGTAACGATCGTTATCAAACAGTTCGTGGTAACGAACTGTAGTAAGGAGCGCATCGGCTCAATAATAAACGAAACTCTAAGAAACTGAATTTTGATACTAGGCCTAATAGATACATAAAAAGAATTGAATTTTTATGCTGATTTTAAATGTACAATTCGTATCAAGTTTAGTCTTACCCAAAATTTACATCAAAATTTACGAGCCTGAGAAAAGGTTAAAAAAGATTAAGACTTTAAGATAAAGATAAAAAAAACTTATTATACATTATTATTACTAAACTTAATAAAAACTTATTATTAAAAAGATAAAGACACGGTGAAAAGATTTTAGAAACAATACCCATTTTGGTACTGAAAATGAATCAAAATTAAAAACACAAATTAAGCCTCAATTTACGTGACTTCCGAGCAAAAACAAAGACGTTTTAAGTTGTCCAAAGACTTAAATTTTGTCGAAAACTTTTTGAGGAATGACCTTCCATCTGACATTTTTCTGAGAATTAAGGAAATGGCCGTTAGATCTTTTCACCATGATTTCCATTTGTCAAAGGTTCGTTTGGTCGACAAGTTCAATAGACTTTTGTTTGAAAAGTTAAAAGATTCGGATACTTTTTATCCTCGGTTTGTCTGGGTCCTGCCACTAAGAATTTGTCATCTAAACCTCTTAGTAGTCAACAAGAGGCAGTTTTGTCGAAGGGTTTTAGATTCTGCTTTGCAACACCAATTTCTTATTCAAAAATAATTTCTAAGGTAGAGTTAGGAATTATGGCTTCTATTGATAAAGTCGAGGCTCCTCAAGAGCTTAGAGCTGAAATCGTAAGGAAACTTAAGACTTTTAACCTGAGAAAAATTGAAAATGATATAACCAAAATGACATTAAAATACTTTCTGATTTGAAAAAGGATAAGGTCCTTACTATCCCTAGGGCAGATAAAGGCAATACTATTGTAACTATGGACACTGATGATATGATCGTAAAATAATTACAATTATTTTGGATACCACTATTTACAAGAAATTGGATTTCCATCCTACGGATAAATATGTAATATCGATGAGAAAGGAATTGGAGTCATTGAAAAATAATTTACACATTACCCCGCAATTTTATAATAAATTTTATCCGAGAGGTTGCTCCGCACCAAAGATCTATGGTCTACCCAAAATTCATAAGACGGGAGTCCCCCTCCGTCCCAATGTATCAACTTTCTCATCACCAGTGGCAAAATTAGGAAAGTGGTTGTCAGTGGCATTGCATCCACTCTTAGGAACACAAAAATCATATATAAAAAAAATCCACTGATCCCACTAATAAGTTAAAATATTTCACATTGGAGGAGAATTCATTTCTCTGTAGTTTTGATGTGGTGTCCATGTATTCAAATTGTAACGTGAAAAAGTGCAAAGATATATTAAGGATTAAATTACAAAAGCACTTTGATTTGATACAAGATGTGACCATGGCTAGTTTGGAGATTGAAGTCATTATGACGTTGGTTATCCTTGCAAAAGAATGTTCTCTTTATTTTGGTTTTAGAGGTGAATTTTATAAACAGGTGTTTGGTTTGGCTATGGGGGCATCTCTCTCCTCTTTGTTGGCAAATCTCTTCATGGAATCTATTGAAACCTCCGCTATACACAGTTTAGGCTCTCCCCTTGTTTCTGGGGTAGATTCATGGATGATGTGGTTTGCATTTGGAAACAGGGCTTAGAGTCCTTAGACCTTTTCCATAAACATTTAAATAGTTTTGACAAAAATTTAAAACTTACAGTGGAGTTTGCAGAAAATGACAAACTACCTTTTCTTGACATCCTATTGATTAAAAGTGATTTCCATTTACTTTTTTCAGTATATGGAAAGCCTACATACAGTGATAGGTATTTGAGCTTTCACTCGTGCCACCCTGTGTCAGTGAAACGAGGGGTTGTGATTGCACTGGTGGATATAGCTTTCAGAATTTGTTCCCAGGAGTTTTTACATTCTGAATTGTTGTATTTGAGGGATATTTTATTTTGTAATAATTATCCGATTAAATTCATTGATAAAATAATAAAAAATAGACGCATTAAACACAACAATAGGGTTATTGGGGTTTCACAGTGTACAGAATTTAACATGCTGAAAAAGTTCATTTCTCTGCCTTATGTACCTATTTTGGGGGTGAGGCTTAAACGAATTTTAGGTAAACATAACATAGATACTTGTTTCCAATCAGTGAGACCATTAGGTAGTTTTCTTAATTCTGGGAAGGATTTAACCCGAGGAGATTTAGTTAGTGGGGTGTTTAAAATTCCTTGTTTTGTGGAAAGTTTTATATTGGTAGAACTCACCAACAATTTACTGAAATATTTGTTGAGCATCACAGCTCAATAGGAAAAACCCTACAATTAAGAAAGCCACCTGAAACTTTTGTTTCGGCTCTGGCTGAACATACATTCTTTCATTCCGAGTATTTTATACAATTTGATGAGGCCACAGCTATTTCTAATGATAGAGGTTTTTCTCAGTGGGAGAGGGAGGCTATAGATATTAAAAAACATATATTTGCTAATCTTTCAATAAATAGAGACACAGGGAATTTAAATATTGATCCAATTTATGACTGTCTTTTGAAAATTGAATCAATAGTCAGTAAGGGTGTTAAAATTTTACACTATCACCAGGGGACAAGATTACCTACTAGACCAAAAAGAGTTGTTTCAATATTAGCTTGTAAGAGGATTATTTCGCAACAGAATAGTTAACTAAGTTTCAATTTTCATATTTTTTCCTCAGTTGCTTTGATGTTCTCATTGAAGTAACTCTAATAGCTTCTTTTCCCTACGTGGATCAGTAGCGACAGTTGTATTTATTATTATTGGTGGTGGTTTTATTTGTTTTTAGTTTAGTGTTTTTTCTTTCTATCTTGCACTGAGCACGCCTAGTCTGGATACAGGCGAAATATCCGCGTTATTTTAGTCTTTCCTCTCTACTGGCCGTAGTCTCGTTTGAGTTTTTCTTTGTGGAGTTTTATCTCTCTATGTTGTTTATTGTCATGTCTGGCCAGTTTGGCTTAAGAACTTTCATTGTTTCTTTTAATTTGCAAGGTTTTTTTTTATCAAGTTGGCCACTCAGCTTGAATAAATCGTTCTTTCTTCTTCTTTTTCATTTTCCAATGTGAAAAGAAGCGATCTGCATAGGTCAAAACTTCGAAAAAATTGTTCTTTCTTTTTGACTCTCTTAATATTTTTATAAATTGTCCGCTGACTGATATTAGAGACCCCTATTGTAGAAAGCCTTGAGCATAAGCAAAATAAATTTTAAAACGTATTCTACTTGTTGGAAAATTACTTGATTCCCAGCCTTTAGAGAAAGATATTCCCGTTTCATAGCTTTGTAGCGAGTCTCAGATTCGAATTGCGAATTGTGGCAGAAAAAAACACAACAAAAACGTCCTGTGGTGGCGCAGTGGATTTGACCTTAGCTTGGTAATACGGGACCCAGAGATTGAATCACGCTGCAGGAATGCACTGCACGGCCGACGCAGGGACCTTAGTTGTCAAGAAGCGTCGTTAATTCTTAAATAATAATAAAATAAAAACACAACAATACTGTGTATATCAGGAGACAGAATATAAAATTATTTTCTACTTAATAAGATTTTTCGTAATAAGGTAATTGCCCGTTTTCCGAAGTGAAAAACCAATCTAGATATGTTACAATGTTAGCAAAATTCGTTTAGGGCCATAATTTTGGAAAAGCATTTTTCATATGAATGACGTCACAAATACCTATACGACCAATATCTTTAACTAAAAACAAAAAACTAAAAACTGAAAATCTGGAGCAATGATACTGATGGTGAAGTCGCATTGGTGAAGGCCTTGCACTGAGCCACAAGATGGTGCCAGAGGCCACAAGATGGTGAAGCCCTTTCATTGACTAGTGAAACTTGTTGACTTTACAATGACCCAGCGTAAAAATACAAAGATATTGGGCCTTTTCATAAGCTTTTGTCTGTAAATGAACATACAAACAAACATCAAGAAGAAATAGAAACTAATGAAGTAATGACTAAGAGAATTTTAATGTAAAAAAAAACTAAGCAAAAAGGAATATTCTTATGAAAAAGGAATACAATTTGTTTTTGTTCCACTGGGATCTTTCATCTCTTGACTAATGTTGGTTTCATCTAATGTCTAATAGCTTAATCCTATCTTAATGCTGTTAGCTTTCTACGACGAATAAGACAAATGAAATCTGATTTATCTGATTCGCCTCATACTGAATTATGTTCAACAAACGACGCAACGGCCATTGTTTCTTTTTAATTTGCAACGTTTTTTTTTTAAATCAAACTGGCCACACAGCTTAAATAAATCATTCTCAGCATAGTCCCTTGTCAATTTAATAAACTACCCACGAGAGCCACGCCTTGAAATCTACAACAGAGTTTTAAGCACAATAAATCACTAGACTCAATATTTAACTCTAAATATCAGTTATCAAGTCACTTTCTATTCCATGAGTTTTTCGGCTGCCGAAGGAATTGACACCATACAACAAAAAACAATAGAGAAGAGTGAGAAAAAATAAACATTTCCGACAAAAGATGACGATTTCATCATATGATGAAAGTTTTTTTATAATTTATGATCAAATTATCTTTCTGCGAACATAAAATGTATTTAAAGGCATTTCAGACTTGATTTGGTCAGCCCAGTTTCCAACAAAATCCTTGGTACAAAAATATTGGTAAAAATTAACATTTTTTCTGTTTTAATAAAAATAGTAGTTTCCTAGCATTTCCTCGTGAATATACATAGTTACCGGTAAATCCCACAAATGCTTTTTCTGTGAAACCCCCAAAACGCAATATTATTGACCGATCTAGTTCATGTACAGTCTAGTATTTTCACAAGAGGGCAAAGTATTAAGCAATTTCTCTAAAAGAAAAAGACGCATAAAAATAGAAGAGCAGTGAAAAACTAACAATAAGCAATGAAAACATGTGGTGTAATCCCACCAGACTATCATGAAAGAAGCCTAAGATAGTTCAGTTGCCTTTTTTGAATGAAGGATAATAGATGCTCAGAAAGCTTGCCTTTTGGTAATTAAATAAAAAAAAACTAATTTTTTTAGCCGAAAGTAAGGAGCGACATTAAAACTTAAAACGAACAGAAATTACTCTGTATATGAAATGGGTTGTCCCCTCCACAATCCCTCGCTCTTTACGCTAAAGCTTTTAATTGTTTTAAAAAGTAGAATTGTGGCAGAGTCAAACTTTAGCGTAAAGAGCGAGGGATTGCGGAGGGGACAACCCATTTCATATACGGAGTAATTTCTGTTCGTTTTAAGTTTTAATGTCGCTCCTTACTTTCGGCTAAAATAATTAGTTTTTTTAAATTTAATTTCTGAACGTTTTTTAATTAATGCATGTTTGGTTTTGGTTCTCCGCACATAAATTATCAAAATGAAATTTGTATATTAATTCTTTTTTTTTGGCTAAATGGCTTTCTCTTAGTTTTGATCAGACGATTTTGAGAAATAAGGGGTGGAGAAAGAGGCCTAGTTGCCCTCCAATTTTTCGGTTACTTAAAAAGGCAACTAGAACTTTTAATTTTTAACGAACGTTTTTATTAGTAAAAAATATACGTAACTTAAGAATTAACTTACGTAACAAACTTTCATAATCGTATATTTTTATTATGTATATGAGGGGGTTTGTGCCCTCGTTAATACCTCGCTCTTTACACTAAATCGTAAGTTTTGTCCCAATTCTTTAAGAATGACCCCTGAATCAGAAAGGCCGTAGAATAAATAGTTGAAATTACTAAAAATACTTTAGCATAAAGATCGAGGTATTTATCTCCTCCTAAATACCACGCTCTTTATGCTAAAGTATTTTTAGAATCCCTCACATCTATATATATATATATATATATATATATATATGTATATATATATATATATATATATATATATATATATATATATATACATATATATATATATATATATATATATATATATATATATATATATATATATATATATATATATATATATATATATATATATATAAATAAGTTGTCTGTGTGTGTGTGTTTGTCGAGTGACGTCATGTTTGTGTGTCGACTGACGTCATGTTTGTCGACTGACGTCATTATAAGGATTGAGCTGTATGCGTCATGAAGTTGTTTGTCGACTGACGTCATGTTTGTCAACTGATGAAATTACA
This sequence comes from Artemia franciscana, assembly GCF_032884065.1. Lineage (NCBI taxonomy): Eukaryota > Metazoa > Arthropoda > Branchiopoda > Anostraca > Artemiidae > Artemia > Artemia franciscana. Next base: position 35,262,361 of record NC_088873.1, read on the forward strand.
TACCGGGACACAAATGACGACCGGGACACAGGGAATATAAATGACGACCGGGAACCTCAAAGATAAATTACAGACTGGGCCACCCGGACACAAATCGCGACCGGGACACAGGGAATATAAATGACGACCGGGACACAGGAGAACTACTACGGGGACGCCGGGGGCACAGGCGGGATATATAAATGACGACCGGGACATAGGGATTGTTCGAATAGAAATTACAGACCGGGACACCGGGACACAAATGACGACCGGGACACAGGGAATATAAATGACGACCGGTACACAGGGACACATCATTAGAATAATGAGGTATAGATCTGAATACGGATTGTTTTTCCCATGGACAATTATATGTTGCATGTTCAAGAGTCAGTAAACCTGACAATCTATTTATATGACACAGGGACACAACTACAATGGCGCGTAACTAATATGGCGCGTAACGACTTACGCGCGCGGGGGGCTTGGGGGGGTGCGAAGCGCCCCACCAACTAGTTGTTGGGGTGGCACGAAGCGCCACCCCAACAGCTAGTGCGTAATAATCTCTGTTCGTTTTAAGTTTCAATGCTACTCCTTCCTTTCATTTAAAAAAACTTTTCATGTTTATTTTTCATTGTTTTCTTATAGTAATGCTAGAAGATCCTGCGCCCTTTTCATTGAATTTTTCTTCCCCCATGACAGATTCCTCCAAGGAAAGATCCTCCAACATAGCCCCCTTCCCTCAGCCTCACCCCCAAACAAAATAAAATCTCCCTGAAAACGTCTGTACACTTCCCAATAACCATTACTATATGTAAACACTGGTCAAAGTTTGTAGCTTGCAGCCCCTCCCCCAGGGACTGTGGGTGAGTAAGTCATCCCCAAAGACAGAGTTATTATTGTTTTCGACTATGCTGAACAAAATGGCTATCTCAAAATTTTGATCCGTTGACTTTGGGAAAAAATGAGCGTGGGAGGGGGCCTAGATGCCCTCCAAGTTTTTTGGTCATTTAAAAAGGGCACTAGAACTTTTCATTTCCGTTAGAATGAGCCCTATTGTGACATTCTAGGGCCACTTGGTGGATACGATGACCCCTGGGAAAAAGAAAAAAAAACAAAAAACAAACAAACATATAAACACGCACCCGTGATTTGTCTTCTGGCAAAAAATACAAAATTCCATATTTTTATAGATAGGAGCTCGAAACTTCTATAGTCGGGTTCTCTGATACGCTGAATCTGATGGTGACATGTTCGTTAAGATTCTACGACTTTTAGGGGGTGTTTCCCCCTATTTTCTTAAATAAGGCAAATTTTCTCAGGCTCGTAACTTTTGATGGGTAAGACTAAACTTGGTAACGTATATATTTAAAATCAGCATTAAAATGCGATTCTTTCGATGTAGCTATTGATATCAAAATTCAATTTTTTAGAGTTTTGGTTACTATTGAGCCGGGTCGCTCCTTACTACAGTTCGTTACCACGAACTGTTTGATTAAATAAAAGAAACAAGTTTTGTTTTTAACTGAAAGAAAGGAGTAACATTAAAACTTAAAACGAAAAAATTTATTCCGTATATGAAAGGGTCTGTCTTCTCCTCATCGCTTCACTCTTTACGCTAAAGTTTGACTCTTTGTCACAGCTCTAATTTTTTAGACAATAAAAAGTTTAGCTTAAAGAGCGAGGCGTTGGGAGGAGACAGCCCTTTTCATATACGGAATAATTTCTGTTCGTTTTAAGTTTTGATGAAAGAATAAAAATTCTTTTATTTAATTTCTGAACGTTTTTCAACTAATACAGGTCCGAATTTGGCTCACCGTACATAAAAATTAAAACGAGACTTTGATATTAATTTGGCAGATTTATTCTGTGTATGAAGGGTTGCTCCCTGCTCAATACCTTGCCCTTTACGCTAAAACTGTTAGCACTTTTAAAATAGCTTCCTATTCTAATCAAACGGCCCCCGTGCTTCAGTAGATGCTCTTAAAAGTTGGGAAATTCAGTCAAACTTAAGCCTTAAGAGTAAGGTATTAAGGAGGGGGCTCCCTTCATGCATAGAATAATTTCTGTTTGTTTTTCAAATAATACCAGTAAATCTAGCTCAACCTTTATGAAATATACCTCCCTCACAGAAAATTCTCCCCTAGGAATTTTATCCTGCGTAAAGTGCACCCCCTCCTCCCGTCAAATTCCCTCAGACAGTTCTATCCTCGCTGAGAATCCCTCTTACCCGTAAAATTGCTTGCTGTCGATTCAGCCTGAAAGTATCTCCTTAGCATTCTTTCATTTGAATAAGACTTTAATTTCTTATCGGTATCTCGGTCACTCCAGAAATACCCCTTTCTGTGAAAATTATTTCCAGAAAATCGAAACACTAGAAAAAAAAACCCGGATAATTCCCCCGGAACATCTCCAGATGAAAAATTTGGCAAAGAGAAAGTAAGACAATTAAAATGAATTTCGTACAGTAATTCTATCAAATCCCCCCAGTGTAACATTTCCCCTGGAATATTCACCCTCCAGGAATTTCCCTCCCCGAGGAAGATTATTCCTATAGTAATCCACCCAAACCACACCCTCCCCCTAAAAAAAAGAAAATGTTTGAATACTTTCCAATAACAAATACTACACGTAAACAAAGGGCTAATTTCATAACCTACAGGCCTGTCCCCACGAACTCTGGGGATCATTTTACACCTAAAGACATAATTATCTGATCTTTAAACTATACTTAACACAATAGCTATCTCAAAATTTTGATCAGATAATTTTGGGGAAAAATTACACACTTAAAAGGGCACTAGAATTTTTAATTTCTGTTCGAATGCGCCCCTCGCGGTATTTTATGACCATTATTTCAATACAATCATCACCGGGAAAAACAAAACAAACACAAAGAAATAAAGACACATTCTTGATCCATCTTCTGGCAAAAATAGCGAAATTCCATATTTTTGCAGATAGGAGCTTGAGACTCCTATAGTTGGGTCCTCTGGTACGCTGAATCTAATGGTGTGATTTTTAATGATCCCTTTAATTTTAGGGGGTGATTCTCCGTTTTTCAGAAATCAAATTTTTCTGGCTCGTAACTTTTGATGGGTAACACTAAACTTGATGAATCTACGATATTAAACTTCCGTTTTTTAGTGTTCCTGTTACGATTGAGCCAAGTTGCTCCTTACTTACAGTTCGTTACCACGAACTGTTTGATCCATCTGGGGTCAAACGAAGAGTGTCGAATGTTGGAGACGTCTGAAGAGAATCAGTAGACGTCAAAAAGAAACGAAGACGTCGTTGAACGTGGTCGGAAGAGCTTAGAAAAATATTTAAGGGAATATAGAACGTCTCGGGAGGGAGTAAAAACTTCAGATATAAGCATGGTGGGTAGGAGGAACGTGCAAAGCTTTGCTGACCTCAGTGGGATTGACGATGTCATGATTTGTTGATAGAAGTAGGAAAAAAAATAATTTGGAATTGATTGATAATGAATTTGCTTTCACAAATCTATTTGGAATAGAATTCTCGTGATGAAAAGATGGTTGATTTTTTTCCCCGTGGGTCTTTAGGAGGACTTTTTTCCCTCCTAAAGATCTTAACATTTTCTCGTGAATAGACACAGTTAACGAAAAATTTTGTTAATGTTTCAATATTTTGCCGTGAAAAACCCAAAACATAATAGAATTGACCGATCTCATTCGCGTACGAGCCAATATTTTTACAAGAGGGCAATATTATAGCTTAGAGTTGATTGATGTTGAATTTGCTTTCACAGATCTACTTGGAGTAAAATTCTCGTGGTGAAAAGTGAAAACGCACAAGGTTAAAGATCATTGCTAAAGTAATTTTGTTCCGGCCATTATAATATTAACTATTTCACTTTCAGATTTTACAGGAAGCAAAGGTGGAAGGTAAACTTCGATAAATTACGTCGTTCTTGACAATTTTCCTAATGTTGTTACCGTTTGTTTCTTTTTGTCTTGTAGCAGATTTTGTCTCAAATGTGGCAGATTGGCCACCATGAAACTTATAGGGTGTGGTTTGGGTAAAACCGACTTTGTTTAAAAAAAAAAGATAAGAGCGCTTTCATTTTGCTTCTAGTTCATTCCTAGTCCTATATTATTGTAATTTCTTTTCAGATGAATGCAAAGAAAACTAGTCACTAATTTTATCAATTTTTTTATCCACTTCAGAGAACTTGGAGTACTAATATAAATAGCGACATAGCTTGTTTACCATTAAAAACTAAACCATAAAGAATTTGAGCTTCATAAAACTAAAAACAAGGGTTAATGCCAGTATTTTTAGCGAACAACGCAACGGCCATTGCTTGTTTATTTTGTGACGTTTTTTTTTTTAATCAAGCTGGCCACTAAGCTTGAATAAGTCATTCTCAGCATCGCTCTTTGTCCTTTTCTGGTTGAAGGTTTGTGTGGTTAGTTTTTTTTCCCACAAAAAAGCTAGAAAATCAGAGATTTTCCTTGACCTACAGATTTGACACATCAAACAAACCCGGCTCAATAGTAACCGAAACTCTAAAAAACGGATACCAATAGTCACATTTTAATGCTGATTTTAAATATATAAGTTTCATCAAGTTTAGTATTACCAATCAAAAGTTACGAGTCGTAGAAAATTTGCCTTATTTTAGACTGTAGTTTTTATTTATTTTAGATTGTAGATTGTAGTTTTCATTGGTAAAAAATATACGTAACTTACAAATTAATTTACGTAACGAACTTCTATATTCGTATGTTTTTATTGCGTGTATGAGGGGGTTCAACCCTCGTCGATACCTCGCTCTTTACCCTAAAGCTTAAATTTTGTCCCAATTCCTTAAGAATGAGCTCTGAATCACAAAGGCCGTAGAATAAATAGTTGAAATTACTAAAAATACTTTAGCGTAAAGAGTGAGGTATAACGATGAGGTAAGCCCCTCATATGCGTAATAATTTTTTTTCGTTTTAAGTTTTAATGCTGTTCTTTACTTTCAGTAGAAAAAACTTTTCATATTTATTTTCTAATTGTTTTTTCAAATAATGCTAGAAAATCCTGCGCCCCCTTCATTGAAATTCTCTTCCCCCATGACAAGTTTCTCCATGGAAATATCCTCCCACGTAACTCCCCCCCTCAAGAAAATCCCCCTGAAAACGTCTGTACACTTCCCAGTAACCATTACTATATGTAAATACAGGTCAAAGTTTGTAACTTGCAGCCCCTCCCACGGGGACTGCGGGGGAATAAGTCGTCCCTTAAGACATAGTTATTAGGTTTTTCGACTGTGATGAATAAAATGGCTATCTCAGAATTTTGATCCGTTGACTTTTGGGAAAAAACGAGCGTGGGAGGGGGCCTAGCAATTTTTTGGTCACTTAAAAGGGGCACTAGAACTTTTAATTTCCGTTAGAACGAGCCCTCTCGCGACATTCTCGGACCATTCAGTCGATACGATCACCCCTGGGAAAAAAAACAAACCAAAAAACAAATAAACACGCATCCGTGATCTGCCTTCTGGCAAAAAATGCGAAATTCCACATTTTCGTAAATAGGAGCTTGAAACTTCTACAATAAGGTTCTCTAATACGCTGAATCTGATGGTGTGATTTTCGTTAAGATTGTATGACTTTTAGGGGGTGTTTCCCCCTATTTTCTAAAATGAGGCAAATTCTCTCAGGCTCGTAACTTTTGATGGGTACAACTGATCTTGATGAAACTTATATATTTAAAATCAGCATTAAAATGTAATCTTTTGATGTAACTATTGGTATCAAAATTCCATTTTTTAGAGTTTCGGTTACTGTTGAGCCGGGTCGCTCCTTACTACAGTTCGTTACCACGAACTGTTAGAACAAAGTTAGAGAGCGAGGTTTTCAGGAGGGGGAAATCCCTTCATTTACTTAAGAATTTTTGACCGTTTTGTTTTAATGTTGCTCCTTACTTTCAGTTAGCAAACTTATGTTTTGTTCAATTTCTAATCGTTTTTCAAATAATGCCAGGAAATCAGGCTCCACTTCCACGGAAACATCCCTCCTCCCCACAGATATAGCCTCTAGACGATTCAATCCTTGTGAAAACTTACCCTTATCCTCCTCACATGTAAAATTGAGTCGGCAAAAAGCAAGCAAGACATAAGAAGAATTTTGTTTAGGAATTCTGGTAAATTTCCCACTTTAAAATTTTCCCTGAAAACTTCACCCCCTGGAAACTTCCCTCCCAATGGAAAATTCTCCCCATGGAAAATCTTACTATCAGAAAATTCCCCCCCCCCCCCCAACCCAAAAAATGTGTGCATACTTCCCAATAAAAAAATACTATGCCTAAACAATGGGCAAATTATATAGCTTAGAAACCTTTTCCCAGGGGCAGTGAGGGGGGGGGGTCACGTTGTTTCAAAAGGCATAGCTATTTGGCTTTTCAAATATGCCGAGCAAAATTGCTATCTAAAAGTTTTAATCGGACAACTTTGGGGAAAGAGGACATGGAAGTGGGCCTTGTTGCCCTCCAGTCCTTTTGGTAACTGAAGGGCACAAGGATTTTCAAGTTCCGTTCAAATGAGCCTTCTCCCAATGTTCTAGGACCATTGGGTCGATACAATCCGCCCTAAAAAAGCAAATAAACACGCATACGTGATCTTTCTTCTGGCAAAAAAAAACAAAATTCTAGATTTTTGCCGATAGGAGCTTTAAACCTCTACAGTAGGGCTCTGTTATATGCCGAATTGGATGGTGTGATTTCCATTAAGATTCTTTGACTTTTAGTGGGTATTTCCTCCCCTTTTTCAAAAATCATGCTATTTTTTCAGGCTCCTAGCCTTTGATGGGTAAGACTAAACTTCTGGCAAAATTCCATATTTTTGCAGATGGAAGCTTGAAACTTGGAAGCTTGAAATCTGGGTTCTTAGGTACGCTAAACCTGATGGTTCGATTTCCATAAAGACTCCTTGACTTTTAGAAGGTGTTCCCTCCATTTTCCGAAAATTTCAAAATTTTCTCAGGCTCGTTGCTTTTGATACGTAACGCTACACTTAATGAATCTTATATATTTGGAATAAGCATAATAGGCCGGTTCTTTTGATATATCTTATGGTACCAAAATTCAGCTTTTTTTAGAGTTTCGGTTACTATTGAGCCAGGTCGCTCCTTACTTACAGTTCGTTACAACGAACTGTTTGATTATTTATGAAGTTTTTTATTTATTATCATACGAAAATAGTGTTTTAGAAAAATTTTCTGGTGTATATTCACAGTAGTTGAAAAAATTACCCTATTCTGAAGAAAGTAAGCAAATTATATTAAAAATACATAAATTATAGGCAAAGACATTATTTTATTTTGAGTGGCTTCCGGTTACATAAGTGAGTGGGAGGGGTTTCAGATTTTCTTAATATTTTGAAAGATTTCAAAATTTTTTTAAAGAGTAAAACAATACCAAAAAAACTAAATAATACAAAGTTCCTGGTGTAGCATTTAAAAATCACAATAACAATTAAAAAAAAATGTAAAAGTATTCAGACGGATACATAAAGAAACATTCTTTAGCCAAAAATGTAGTTGCCAGTCGACGCACACAGAATATTTTTTTTGAGGTGAGGGGTAGGATACTTATGCTAATACTACTAACAACTCATTTCAGCATCAAACCACCTGAGGCCAACACAACTGCAAATGATTCTCGTCCACCCCAGTCTGTCCTACAATAACAAATAAAAGAGACTTACAATAACATACAACCATTAAAACTTAAATGAAAAAAAAAAATCCTTGCATCCTTACTTAGGAGAAGTTCAACCAGGACTGAAAAATAAAGTGAGGTGAAACAAGGCGATTCATTGAATCAAAAAAATAATAATTACAAACACGCTTTCACTGCTAATCTTGCCTTTTTGGCAGCTAACCCCGAAGGTCTTTTTGTAACTGGTTCTGTGTTAGTGTCTACTGTTTTTTTGTTGTTTTTTTTTTACATATTTTGTAAAATTATTTTTGATTAAATTTGTTTATTGAGTATTTAGTGAGTATTCCCCGAAATTTGTATTTAAACAAATACTATTATTTATCTTAAGTCTGATTTCAGTTGCTTCTCGAACAACCCGTTTTATGCCTAGGTCATTGCTAATAAGGGCGGATTCTTCAAAATTATTTCGTGGTTGGGGCTATCAAAAACATAGCTGCTTAAAGCAGAATCAAAAGAAGTATTAGCACTAGAATTTAAAGCTTTGGTGATATCATGTTTATGCTGTTGTATATATTGCCCTTATCATTTTTTATATTTTCGACCCTACCCTTATCACATAAATATTTACAGGGTGTGTTTTTCAGGTTGATTGTCAATATCGAAGTATTGTTTAATGAATGTTAATTTTAAATGTAAAACACAAGGGCTGAAGGAGGCTTTGGTAGCCTCTCTCACATTCAAGGCAACCTGGGTCAAATGGTTCGTTACAACAAACAATTGTGAAGAGCGACTATTGTTAATAGAAACCAAAATATATGCTGTGTGTTAAAATACATGCAACGACAAAATCTATTATTTATGCGGAATCTAAACATAAAATATGTTTCAATCGTAAAGTTTTTCACCAAAAGCTATAAGCATATGACAGAATTTTCTATTTTATAAATAGAAATATAGAACTCCGCCAAAAATAGGACCGGTCTTGATGGACAATATAGAGTAGATGTTATCAATATTGTAGATATTATCAATGTATCAATATTGAGAGTAGGTTCGCATCACTTTCGGGTGTTCTGAAACTAATATTCTGATCATACCGTTATGGCTGAGTGAACACTATGGTCGTCACGCATCAACTGGCAGCCAGAAGTACTCAACAGCGTGGTGCATGTGTCTAGTAACCACTGACATAAATATTGAATTGCACATATTAACGCACCCTGGATTTGGCATGCTCTGTTTTCTCTTTCTTAATTATCATATTTTGAAACAGCACAGGCCGGGTTCAAAGCATACTTTTTTTTACTTAATAGTTCTATAAAGCCAGAGTACCGACACCTTATGAATTTAATATATAGTACCAGAGATCGAGCTGCGCTTGGTGGAACGAATTTTAAATAGGAAAACGAAGTCCGGTGTATTCACTCCCACTGAAAATCCCGGCCCCCCACGTAAATACAATCCTCTCATTCCCTGGTTCACACAAGAAAAAAATTTTCTGTGTATATTTTTTTTTTTAGATTTAGTTGTATTGACATTAATTTTTTTCCTAGATATTCCGTGAATTGGTACCCCCCAACTAAACAAAGGAAAAACAAACCTGCTTTACATACTGTTCAGTCAAAAACGCTCCAAACAGCAGATGAAAATTTATTAGATGTTTTCCAGAGAAATTGCCTACGGATTGTTCTGGGTACCCGGCTGACTGACCGTATTTCAAACAGTAGCTGTACGAAAAATGTGGTTCAATCCCCCTTTCTAGGGCTATAATGAAAGAAAGGTTGAGATGGCTAGGCCACGTTCAACAGATGAAGGATGACAGATTACCGAAGATTGTCCTTTTTGGCCAACCGTCTAGGGCTACACGGAAAGCAGGTCGTCCTTGTCTGGGTTGGGAGGATGTCATAAATAAAGATTGAAAGGAAATGAGAACATCCTTTGAGGGTGTAAAGAGGGAGGCTTTAAATAGATTAGGTCGGAGGAGGAGCGTGCGTAGCTGTGTTGGCATCAGGCGGCTTGGTGCTGGAGTGAGTTATTATTATTAGTAGTAGTAGTACTAGTAGTAGTAGTAATATCTTGTTAAGATTTCTCTGAAATTTCAGTTGACCTATTCTATCAATCTAAAAGGTTCAATTGACCCGAAAGAGGGCTAATTAAAAAAAAAAAAAAAACAATCACTGCTTACGAATTTGATACACATAGTAGATCAGACAGACTACAAAATCCAGCCATGTCGGAACGTTTAAAAATAGTAATGACGAGATTGATATTCAGTCGCCTTTGTTCAACTGTCAAACTTCATTTTGACAGTTTTTCCCGGTTGTTGGGTGCCTGATTTCAGGTAGCACAGAATTTAAGAAAAATATATCAAGGACGCTGGGAGGGCGAAACAAATTTTTCAAAATTCACGACATGTATCGACGCTTCTCGCTGTTACTTGTCTTCTAACCGCAGGTTAATGTGAACTTCTTTTCCAGCTTTTTCTCCATTAACTGTTTTTGCTTTAATTAGCCAGCTTCACGAGCCTTTTGATGACCTTATCGTTGCTTGAGCAAAATTGGAAGCAGCTTGGTCCTTTGGCTTTACAAATGAATCAAGTTATATATTACAAATGGGTTATGTCACTTTAATATACGAATTTTCTTTTCTACTTCGTTCACAGAAAAATCAGACTAGTGTTTCTTATGCTGTTAACTACAATATATGTAAAAAAAAATCTATAAGGATTGACTTAGACGTGCATAAAAAATGTGTACAACTTTAATTCTCCTCACTTAACGATTTCAAACCACTCTACTTATCTTTGAAAAATCAAAATAAATGTAACCCCAAAATAGGGCTTCTGGAGACCACAGTCCAAATTTGTGCGTCGCAAGGCCTTCTCCCTTGAGGAGGTAAATATAGACAAGAAACCACCATGGCTTTGAACTGTGTTGGATTTAGGTGAATTTTTGGTACGAAAAGTTATTGCCAGTAGCGGTAGCTGATACCTCCACAAAGGGAAAGGCTTGTTGATAGCAAGTCTCGAAATAATTTTGTAGGTAAAATAATGCACTCCAAGAAGTCAACACCATCCTCCTCCCCCAAGGAAAAATTTTGTTCCACCACTACCTTTTTTGTTCTATTTTCTATGTCACCAGCTCTATAATAAAACCAAATCTAGCTATGAATAACAAATGAATAGTTAAGATAGCATATTGGGAATTGGACTCTCTTATAGAATTGGAGGATCTGAGTTCAATCTGCTTTGTGGTAATGTTGGCGATTATGTATAGTTCGTTAATTTTTTTGTAACTTTGTACCTTCCCTCTACTAACATGTTCTTCCCCCTATATAAGTAATTCGAAGAAACGATTATAGAAAACGACTTCAGTTTCTCGTAAAACTAGACCAGATGTCCACATCTTTAGTATTTTTGGCCACATTTTCAACGCAACGCTGAACTATAGTAGCTGGCCATAGCATGTATTTGATGTTTTCAATAATTTGTTTTTATCAGACAATTTAACAAATAAGCATCATTAATGATAATTAAACCCTTTAAAAACTTATTTTGCATTCCAAAATTTAATACATGTTCAGCAATATATTCAGATTTGCCTTGATTTGTCATTTCACTCTCATCCTCATAACTTGAAGTAACCTCTTTTTTGTTTTGTTTGTCCATGGTAACTCATCTTAATGTTTTGAAATAATCTGAGACTGAGAAAATGACACACGTCACGTGCTTAATAACAAAATCTAAAACTGAAAAAACGACATACGCCACGTGCTTAATAATTTTTTTTTTGAAGAATACCACTGGATTCCACCTATTATCGCTACCGCAACTTTATCAACGAAACAAAATATTATTCTTAGTATCCACTTTAAATTTTTTGCACTATATTCCTTTCACGTTTACATTTTATAATTTATTTCTATACAACAATAATCCGCGGGTTATTGATTCCCGGCCCCTGAACGATTCTGTTGGACTATTTGGTAACATTCTCTGTTCGGTTGCAGTATTATACTATTAATAAAACTTTGCACTGGTATTTGCATAGAATTTCAAAAAAATGTTAGGAGAGTCAAGAATCAAAGTAAATCAAGACCGTTTTTTATATTTTAAAGCAGTAATATCTCGACATCGCTGAAAGCTTATCTTGCTCAGAAAATACATGAACTAAATTCTAATTCATGTGTTTAGTGGTATATTCCAACAAAGTATTGGAAAAATATTAGAAATTTTCAAATCACCGTAAATTTTTTAAATAATGTTGTTTTCAGCTATTGCTCAAAACTCTCCAGTTACTTAATTTTCTTAAAAAGTAATTTCTCAAAGGTCTACAGTACTTTTAAGAAAATCAATTTACCCTGTGTATTTTAGAGGGTATGGGCAATCGAACACAACTGGTTGTTACTGAATTTTGTAACAACGTAATTAAAGCAAAAATAGTTACCAGGGAAAAAAAACTGGAAAAAAGTTTACATTAATCTGTGGTTGGAAGACAAGTGACAGCGAGAATCCCGTATTTTAGTCGTAGGTGACCTATGACTCAAAAGCTTATTTTCGGCACTCTACTCAGTTTCATATTGAGCAGCACAAACTATTTGAGTGAATTTAAAGAACCGCACAGAAGCATTGTCACCTAATTACATAATTCGAGCATTAGCCTAGCAATGATTAACGAAAAAGAAACACGTCTTTAATCAATTACATTTATGAAGGTATAAACAACAACCACCTCGTTACTAAAAAGCTGGTGGTGAATCTAGAAGGGGAGGGGGAACATTGGAAAGGCTGTGGATTCACTTTATTATTAAACCCTCTATACCATTTGGGTAAATTTACACAATCAAGGTAGAATAATTTTTACTGATTACATAATTGGTTAATACTATTATCAGATTCATTCAATGATTTACAGAAAAAAGTAATACTGCAATAAGCTCATATGTATATTTTTGATAACGGCGATCTCGTCCATAGACTAAGTAGTTCAAAAACCAAAATGCGAAAACCTTAGATTTTCCAGTATGAATTTTGCTGAGTTTACCATTAATGAACTAACGGAGTTTACCATAACATGGTATTATCATTTACTATTACCATTACCAGTTTCTGCTTTACAATTAGCTACACTGCCTTACAATTTAAAAATAGTTGAAATTGTGAACTTTTGCATGGTTTATATTTTACTAAAATGGAAATTACAAAAATGTTGGTAAAAATAAGGTTGACAAGCGAAGTAAAGAATAATAAATTCCAAATGTATATTTTAGAAAAATTCATAACAAAAATTTTTGCAAATTTTTTTTTGACAGACACTAAAAAAACAGAACAGAACACTTAACTTGTACAACTTTATGCGCCATGAACATAGTCCTACCGATTATATAAAAGACAGAAAATAAATCTCCTAAAACAATATGTTAGGCAACGTATTTCACAAATATCCTTTAGGCTGATTTACAGAAAAATAAGAATAAAACTATGATTACTTAAAATTCATGTGGAACTGTGCAGCTACAATCTAATTTTGTTAATACCTCAAAGAAAAAAAAAATATCCCATATAATTTATATTTCAACAAGGAAAAAATAGAATGTCAGGTCATACACATCAAAGTCCAGAGCATCATGTAGCCATTCACAAAGTCAAATAATTATTATTAGCATCACCAACATCTTTCTTTTTTTATTTTATAATGAGGGGACACAACTGTGATCCTACCCTGTGCCTCATATTGCCAAGCAGAGACCAATCCACTGGGCCACTACCTGGTGAAAATTTCTTGTTTCGATTCAGAGTTGGTAGGATTTTCATATGGTAGGAAATAGGAAAGTGGAATAGGATTTGCAATAGGAAAGTGGCATTTCCATTCATTTTCTACCGTATATCAAACAGTTCATGGTAACGAACTGTAGTAAGGAGCGATCCGGCTCAATAGTAACCAAAATTCTAAAAACGGAATTTTGATACCAATATATACATCAAATGAATCGGATATTTACGCGATTTGAAATATATATATAAGTTTCATCAAATTTACCCATCAAAAGTTACGAGCCAGAGAATATTAGCCGTATTTTCCAAAAAAGGGGGAAACACACCCTAAAAGTCAAAAATTCTTAATGAAAATCCTACCATTCAGAGTAGCGAAATGTTTTTGAATGAAGCCGAATATTATGAAAAATCACACCAATTTACTGAAGCCGCACTCAAGGGAAGAGGGGTATAACTGGATTTGACCTAACCCCCCTTCCGAAAGTCTTGTCTGATTCGTAAAACATCCGATTAATAACAAAAATGCATATAAACAATTTTGGATGCGATTTTTAAAGATTTTTTTCGTAACGCTCAGGGATCTCTCCCCCCCCCCTCGACCAAAAATACCGGGTACGCTTTTGAAAGTTCTACTAGCTAGGATGAACCATCATGACAAATTATGGCATCATTACCCATATTATTTTTTAATTAGGATTATTTTTCAAAAGGCGGTCCCAGGCAGTCCCAGGGTCTAAAAATAAACCCCTTTCAATAAAATTTCAAATATGACTCTGTTGGCTTTTGCTTAAGAAAATATTTTAGCGAAAGAATAGAATAGCAAGGGATATTAAAGATAATCAAGAAAAACGGGTACCAATAGCTATAACAGATAAAAAGGAGTATTGACACCCTTGTTCGGGCAGATTATCTATTGCTTGCTAATTGGACCGAACCTTCGGTTTTAATTCGCTTGACGAAAATAAATTTAACAAAAGTAGCTTTAAAAAACAATCATTCTCTCTCTCTCTAATAAAAAAGGTTGTATTTATATTATTTGGAGTGGGGTGTAGACATACAATCTAAACACTTTGCAATTGTTGACGATGGTTTGGGCATGAAAGTACTAATCCTAATTAACCTGTTGGTAGCACTGAACTGATCAGGGTTAGTTCAATGAAGCTATTAAAATTTATGGATAAAAAAAGGATAAAGATCCTCGCGAGACATGGATGACATAAGGCGTCGACAATTGAACTTTATGACAGTTTGAAATGACATAAGGCAAAGGTCCTCTACGACATTAGGTCCCAGCACACTAGTTCACTTCAATAAGGCGCAAGGCGACGTGCCATTGCTTTCTGCTCAATTTATCCATTGCTACTCGCAGCAGCAAGCCACCTGAGGCCGACACAGCTACACAGGCCCTTCTTCCCTCAAAGACTTTGTATTTTATTTTATATAAATTATTGAAATTTTATATACATCATTTACTCCCTCCATGAAGTTCCCCCAACTGGATTGACAAAATATACAATTTCTGGCAGTCTATTTGATAAACTGACAGGTTTAGTAGTTTGTTTTTTTTCAAATTCATAATGACAAGTTTTTATTCTAGTCAATGTTACCGATTAAGGTTACAAGCAAAAGACTTTTACGGGGGGAGCAGAAATTGAATATTGCGAGGTATGTTATTGCTGTTTTTTTTTTTTTTTTTTTTTTTTTTTAGGGCTGAAAAAAAGGAAAATATCTCTAAAATAATAGAGCAGCACCGAAATTTTGAAACTTTATTTTAACATACAACCCAAAAGATCACGTCATATAGCCTTTGATCTCAAACTTTTGAACATATTTTTGTCCTAGTCATGGCTATTCCCTCCAACATTCTATTAGGTAATTATGACTCAGCCAATGTGAATAGAAGATAAAGATAAATTAGAAGGCTCTTGTAGAAATATAATTGATTTTCCGAGAAAAGTATCTTCTATGATTTTTAGGTCTAACAGGCAATCCGTGTGCAACTTAATAACTTAGAAGTCACATTTTGAATCATTCCCAGGTACGTAACTACAGTTACACCGACGACACAGCCCCTCGGAGATCAGTAAGAGATGTGCCTCAGATCCTAGGCGTCAGGTTGCCTCTAGACTTTATCGAACATTAAGGTATTGTATGAAAATAATTCGGAAAAGAAGGTGTTTTGTTAAAATTTTTGCAAAATCTAGGCCAAAAGCTTATACTACGACTATGATAATAATAGAAAAACATACCAGCATCAGTAACAAATTTTTGTCATATAAATTTTTTTTATTTAACAAGGTCCCAAATTTATTTTAAATATAGATTTTTGAAAAATATAACAACGTAGAGTTATATTTTTAATATGAAATTTGCTATATCGTCAAAGCCTCTAACGCTTTAAATGAAATGGCAAAATAGTCATGACCATAGCACAAACACTGCCCTCCTCCTAAAAGTCCCTAGAACCCAATGTCATAATTATTCCCACAGCACCAAGAATTTTCCAGTGATCATAAAACGATTTGGTCTCAAATACTCCAATGTAGATTTACTTTTTACGTCACAAACTAAATAATTAAAGGAAAAGTGATTTTCCTATTCATCTAGCCATTGTTTTCAATTCAATAAATACAAATGGTTACAATCATTAACCATTTCGTCTTTTTGAAAATTTAGAAACGGTGGAAATTCAAAAAATATACCATAATAATTCTGCAGAATTTTGCTGTACGTTTAACAGACCGGTTGCAGGTATCCAATTTATTTATGAGAAGTAATTTCCAGAAATAAAAGGACAGTTTTTTTTTAAAGATCTTGTATAAGAAAAAAGTTGGACTTTTTTTTTTTTACAAGAAAGTAAGAACGAGAAAATAGAATGTATTCTCCCCCCCCCCTCTCCACACACATACGAGAATCCTAAAATAGGATACCAGTCATTATATACTCCCAAGAAATTAACTGAGTTTTAAAATAAATTAATTAAGTGACATGATTCTAAAAATAAATAACTAGAATTATATTTACTTTTTATGCGTTAGTTATTAATTAAATGACAATGGCAATGTTTAAATTTAACTAACCGCTATTCGTCAATACCTAAACACTAAATGGAAGGGTTGAGTAAACTTCATGGTACA
Organism: Artemia franciscana; assembly: GCF_032884065.1. Classification (NCBI taxonomy): domain Eukaryota; kingdom Metazoa; phylum Arthropoda; class Branchiopoda; order Anostraca; family Artemiidae; genus Artemia; species Artemia franciscana. The sequence continues at coordinate 35,278,921 of NC_088873.1, forward strand.
ACTGTCATCTCGTGCGACTTTTGATGAAAAACAAAACTGACGCCAGATGCCCAGGCTGTCTTTAGGGCAAGATCGGGGATAGTCTTTTTATCAGAAGCATGGTGCCATTGAGATAAATCTGAGTTACAAGTTGCAGATTCTGGTGGAGATCGAACTTGGATACCTAGAGTACATCTTTTACACTTCAACCTGGAAAAAAAGAAACAATTTCAACTTTGTTTATATATTTGATGCAAATTATTTTATTAACAAAAAAAAACATTAACACAATATCTCAAAAAGAAAATATAAACCAAAAATTTTTCAAATCCCAGGAGCTAGAGGTGACCTAGTTAGAGCCAAAAGTACAATTATACCATTTTTTTGGCAGCCAATTAATGGAAAAGATAAGGTGAAGGTGGCACTTGGAATTTTAAAATGTTTCAAAAGTAGTTTTGTTTTTTGAAAGTTAGTGCCAGTGAGAGGAAGTGGGATGTAAAAAAAAGAGCTAGAGGAATATGGTTTTGAGGGTGGTACCCCCGACACTATAGAGATAAAACCAAAAGCGTGACCGATTTGGGGTTCTTGGACCCCCCCCCCCCTGCAAAATATGTAACACCAAATCTATGGGGTGGATCGCACACTAAGAAGTTGCATTTATTAATCAGAAAATTTCGATATTTAAGTATAAATTCTTATTCAAGAATGAAGTTGTGGTCATAATTCATGGATTCAAAGCCCTAAAATCTGCCAAGGCTGGGTAGAATAATGTCAACAATGTAAGTACTATTTATTCAGTTTTTATTCATTTTTACTTTTATGATAATATATGTATAATCTTGAATTGTTACTAGCCCAAAAATTGGTTATCCAGATTATTATTTACGCCTGGGATTAAAAAAAAGTTTTCTATGAAGTACATTTGAACGACATTTCTTTTCATAGTTCCAATTCAAACTGAGAAATCTATCAGCACAGGGCACCAAGTTTTTCACACCCCTCTCCAAAACAATTGCCATCTGAGATACTTCCGAGCATGAAGAAAGGCGACATGGCAGGGCAGTTCCACCTTTTTTCTTATGTCTTAATTCTTCCATCGTTAAATACACGTCAAGGTGTGGTAGCAAGACGTTTTTTTTTCTTCTTAGAGTGCCTTTCCTCTTTTTTTCTCTTTGGTCTTCCGTACTATCACAGTAATTTATTGAAGTATTTGATGTGTTCTGTATTTGTTTGTATTTGGCTACTTTTCTTTTTTCTTTTGTTTATGCTCTGTCTTCCTTTTTTTTGTATGATGGATTTTCAAATAAATTATTATTATTATTATTGTATTGTGAATTTCTAATACTATATATTAAATTAACTGAAAATCTCGCAAAAAAGATCACGATGGATGTCTTTTTTAGGACAGGGAGGGGGGAGAGAACCTGATACAAAACTTAATAAAAATACACGTAAAAACGAGGTTCTTAACGAAGTACTTTGATGACAATCGATGATTACTAATATTTTCCAAAATAATAAGCAAAAACAGTAGAGAATATAAAATACGGTAAGTACACAAAGAAACAAAATAATAACTGATGAAACTGACTTATTTATTCTATAACTGGTTCCAGTCATTTCTCCAGGTAATATTGTCCTGTAATAATTGTAATAACTGTAATGATTTTCACTCTAAATTAATAAGATGCAAAATTATTCCAACAGGACATGCTGGAACTCCTAAATGTTTTGATTAATTGAACTGGGAGCATATAATCGGCCCAAAAAACGGAGACAATTCTCAAAAACGTAGGGGGAAAAGCCTAAATCCAACCCCAAATCACCATCAATAAATAAATGAAACCATAAACGAACATTAATTACAATAAATGACCGAGTCAAACTCAAAACGAGCAAAAATTAACATGAGTAGTGCTGAAAACTCCCATGACTTCTCAAGACCAGAACATAATTTGCACTTTACTAAAAAAAATAAACCAAATGACCTTGGATTGTCAGTGTAATATACATAGGCTGATATTTTTCCTTAGAGTTTCAAGAATTATTTAATTATTAAGTTAAAACAGTGAAAATATTTAAGATGCATTTCGTTTCAATAAAGTGCAAATTATGTTCTTGTCTTGAGAATGCATGGGGATTTGTCAGTTTTACTTATGTCAATTTTTGCTCGTTTTGAGTTAAACTCGGTTATTTATTGTATGATTTACAAAAACAAATACATTTAAAATGTTTTAACTTTTTTAACTTTAAGAAATTATACGTTATTAAAACTTTCAGGAATATAGATCAGTATATGTATACTAAACTGAAAATCCACAGCTAATTTTTTTTCAGTAAAGTACAAATTATGGTTTGGTCTTGAGAAGGTATGGGGGTTGTCAAAGATATAATTTCTAGACCTTTCAACTACACTGAACAAAAGTGGCTATCTCAAAATTTTGAAAACATTTAAGATGTATTTCGTTTCAGTAAAGTGTAAATTATGTTCTGGTCTTGAGAATGCATGGGGGTTGTCAGCACTACTTTTGTTATTTTTGGTCGTTTTGAGTCTGACTCAGTCATTTATTGTAATCTCTGTTCGATTTTGGTTTCATTCTAAATATAAAAAGAGACTGGACGTTTTTAAAAGAAACATTGAATCAAATTTGGATATGAAAGAAGATCTTCAAATTTCCAAGCAGCTTCGTCAAAACCGTAATCTTAATTGAACTGTTAAAACCAATTTACGTCAATTATACAAAACTTGGTGCAGTCCTTCCGGTTTACTTGCCAACAGCAATCCAATTTTTCGACGCATTATTAAATCCTTAATCATTTTTACATAGGCGCAAGGCAATTATAATAAATGAAGACTTTTTCAAGACCCGAACTTACCGCAAATAACCAAAAATTAAAACCGAACTTATCTGTCATGAGAATCACTTATAATTTACTGATCAAGCAAAAAATGGAACGAAAGATGGAATTTTCTATCTAATTTCAATGAGAGGTCCTTCTGTTAAATGAGAAATCAAGGAGGAACAATCAACCCCAAATTTCTCTTCTTCTTGAAGAATATCTTTGAACTAAGCCTACAACATGGGTCCTGATGGATGACCGTTCCCCTCTTATTGCAGGAAATAATAATTGGGAGTATAGTAGAAGATAAACACATATCCTCTCGGGGACCGTAGCCCCGAAATTCTAAATTTTCCCGTGTTTCTGGCACCTCTTGTTGAAATTATCAAATAGTTTATCTATTTTTGCCCACTCCCCCCACCCCCAAAAATAAATTCTATGTAAGTCCCATCCTTCGGATACATTACAAGAATAATACGTAATCTACTACTACTACTAACATCTCACCGCAGCATCAAGCCGCCTGAGGCCAACACTGCTACGCACGCTCCTCCTCTATCCTAATCTATTCAAAGCCATCTTCTTTACACCCACACAGGAAGTTCCCATTTCCCTTAAATCTTTCTTTACGATATCCTCCTATCCCGACCGCGGACGACCTGCTTTCTGTTTAGCCTTAGTCGTTTGGCCGAAAAAAACCTCATCTTTTCAGCTTTTTACGCCCTATAATAGATTTTTTGTCTTATATATTCTAGTTTCATATATTTCTTTATCAGCGAGGGAAAAACAGTTACCTATCATGAGTATCACTTGTAGTCTGCTCATCAAGCTTGAATAATTCTCTCAATTCGGCTAAGCTGAAATGTCTTTCAACATCTTCTTCTTGATCAACAACACACGAGCTTAATGCTTTCTTATGGGCTTGTCGCTGAAACATCTTCTCTTCTATAGTTCCAGTCTATAAATCAAAAGATAGCGTGAAGTATTTGCAAAGAACAAATTTGAAAAGTTGAGCACCCTTACTGCAAAATTATGTTTCTAACTATAAAATACATGGACTTTAAAATATAGAACTGGATGATTCCTCACTGAAATATTAAATACAGTCCAATCAAAACTACCGCCATCTATAGAGTCTCCCATGAAGAAAAGACGTGAAATGCTTCTAGAACAGTTAAACATAACAAAAATAGGAAAGCTTGCTATTTTGCTAATGGGTTTCTTATATATACTAAATTCTCAGATGAAATATATCAAGATCGTAACTCTTTTTCTTCTCTTTTTTTTCGTGGAGGAATGGGGGGAGGGGATTGCACTTCTCAGGCATTATGTTTCTCAAACAAATTAAATTTTGGATATCAAAGTTTACATTAAATTTATAAAGTATAAAGTACTTCCTTCAACTGCATGGTTTGCAAAAAAAAAAAGAAAAAAAAAGAATATGAATAAAATTAGAACGAATTGAAAAATTGGATCAAAACGGGGTGAGTCAAAATTTCAGGAACATGTTTACGACTTAAGGCCTGAGAAGGTTTTATTTAGTTCCATCCTCGACCACTTTTCTACACCCAATATAAACTCTGCATGAGGTTGGGAATTCATGTGCTAGGTGGATGAAACTTTCAGGAATGGATCCGAAGCCAAAAGTAGGGTCTCAACAGCGCTTTTCAGCAATCAATTCCACTCTTTACCAACTTGTAAGTCATAAAAATTTATAACATAAGGGTCCTAAATTGAAAAAGTCTTAAATCTTTGGGACCACTTTGCCAAAGCCTACAAATCAAGAGATGCAGGAACGTACATAGGGGTACGGGGACCTGGCTCCCCAAAAATACTGAATTTTCTTCTATTTCTGGGTACTTCTTATTGAAATTAGCAACAACAAAAGAGTTGTTTTTTTATTATAACTTAGGACCGTTAAGCGAATTTCTGAAAGAAGGCATCAAATTATGCAGAGAAAAACGTCCAAGCGACGTCGCTAAGTGAATTAAAGCTTTAAAATTTTGATTATAATTAAAATTAAAAAGAAACAGATGAGCACACTCTAAACAGTTAGAAGTGAAAAGGAAATTTGGGAATCTAATAGTTTAAACAGAACGTGTTTGGCCCAAATATCTCAATTTACAAGTCTTTAATGTCTTGCTCAAAAACATCCAGGAAAAACTTTTGAGACAATTGCCCTATTTAGTAGGCAAATAGCATTACAAGTAAATTAGCACACGACATTCACACGAGATTAATTATTTTATCAAGCAACTAATGATTTCGTAATTTATTGGTGATCACATTTCATTAATACCCCCCCCCCCCCAAAAAAAAAATATAAAACCCCGAAGGCTTCCGCATTTCTAAGAAAAGGCTGTAATGACAACCGCACTGCCTTTCCGTCATTTATGAACCAAACTGTTCAATAAAAACTGTAGAGCTGTATCAAGATAATGAAAAGTAGATGTTTCGAAACGCTCAAATATTCTGGCTATAGGACCAATAGCTATTTGTTTTAATTTGTTTTTCAAGAGACGTTTTCAATCAGGATCTCTTTGATGGTATGTGTTTAGTTTTCTTTTATTTCTCTGAGAACAACTATTGGTTGTATAGCCGGAGAATTTAATTATAGTTTAATTTGGCAGTCTTTTGACCATTAAAAAGTTCATGTATACTGAATTGTTCTGGTCTTCCAAAAAATAGAATTTGTTTTTTAAACAAATAGGGAGTGGGGGAAGTATTATATCACAATTAAGGTTATATATCTAATATTAAAGTTAACATAGGGAAATACTTACAATAGCTAGCCAATATTTTGACATTAAGTTTGCTTAACGTCTTTTTCAAAATCCAGAGGACGGGGGATTTTTTTTGGTGGATTTTTTTTTTAAATGAAAACATAAAAAAAGGACATATTTCAAGGAGATTTCCAGAAGGGATTTTCTTTTAAATCTAGGGGGCTAAAAGTCTAGGGGGGGGGGTAAAAAATCTGTGAGGAGCCATGAGAAAACTATTAGGCTTGCTAAAATTCAAGAGCGATTTGCCATTGGGAAGTGTACGTACAGATTTTTAATCTTAGAATTGTTGCACTAACTTAACCGCCATTCCATTTTAATTTCATCCAAAGAAGATGTTCTTGATCCCATGCACAAAAATAGAGACGATTCAACGAGCCAATTACTTCTAAAAACCTAAAAACAGCAAATAACCGATGATAATTTATGGCTACCTGATGATATTACTAACAAAAGTCATGTGATGAGACGATATGATCCAATTATGATACGTCTATACACGAATAAGATTAAACTATCTTACCTCTCAAGAACATGGTGGTAATTTAAATAGCAGAAAAAGAAAAAAAAGCCGAAGAATAAAAAGCCATTGCATCAATGAATGACCACAGTAAACAATATATAAAACTTCAATTTTCTGTAGAACAACCACACGACTCACTCCTTGGCGCATAAACTGTGAATTGCTTCAGTTAACTTAAAAAGTATAAATTTTAGAAGTCATATTATCCAGTTCGTTCAAACAGACAAATAGTCAAGGAAAACTTCCAATCTCAAACCAGGTACAAAATTTTTTAAAAATTAACATAAAAGGCAACAATCGATTTTTGATTCGTAGCAGCTCAATGTCATCATCATCATAAAAAGAGCAAATTCAAGTCACAGGTGAAGAAAGATATGCACAGGTCCCTTAAAGTCCCTTTATAAGCTCATTCTTGAGTGTAATAAGTTTGGCTTCAATATATAATGAATATTTTTGCCATATTTTAAATACTTCAAAAAAAAATTAGTTGTCAACACTGTAAGAAAATTTCAGCAGGACCATAGGCTTGATCCATTTAGGATAATTTGCTTAAACAACTAAAATATGATAACAAAAAAAGAAAAAACCAAAGAACAATCATGTAACCGACTTCATAGTGTATGATTGTAATTCACTTTAATTCATCAAATTCTTTAGATCGTGTAGTTCCAATAGTGTTTTTTTTTTTCGAGACTAGTAAAAAAAAAAAAAAAATCTCTTTTACAGATTAGCCAGTGAAAAAGTTAAAAATGCCAGTGAAACGCCAATTGGACTACTGTTCAATTCATATAAACACGCTGTCATATTCTTTTGTCAAATAAAATCAGCACGGCTTCACTGCTTCAAAAGGACTTTTGTCACATTCTTGTCAAACTGAGGATTAAACTGACAATCAAACGGATTATTGTGTCAAATAGGGCCTAAGGGACACACCAAGCCCTTCAACCCAGCCAGTCCTATGTGCTAGTTCAATCTATTATCCCTTTTTTATTGGTGCCCAAGAGACTCATAATCTTCAATATTTTCTAAGAATGTCCTATTTCAACGTATCTTGGTAACAGAAGTAGTTGAGACTGGAACTTCTAACATCAAAATTGTTCTTGATTTTGATACACAAGACAACTATTTATCAGATGCATTCAAAAACCTTATTTAATTGGTAACAAAAAGTCTTAACACACAGCCTGGCACGTAGTTGGGGGGATTGCCCTCTAGATTTATTGTCCCATCTTCCTTAGATTTGAAGATTTCGTATTTTCGTTGAACAATACTTTTATTGATATTTTCACTACAAAGAATCGGAAAACTGGCAAAATTACCCCTTGGTTTTGATAAATACATTTTACCCCCCCCAACCTATTTTAACGAATGGACGCCCCTGTACCAACCTTCATTGTTTAATTAATGCCGATTATAGCCAAAACCTCTGTAGCCAATCATGAACATGGTACCCATGGGGAATCTAAGTCGTATTATGAAGTGATTTATTGTAAGTGATATTTAATAATTATCCCCATTTGAACGTTTATTTGTCCGTCATAGAAAGGCAGTGTGGTCTGGGAAAAGGATACCTAATTTAAGGTATTACGTAAAAAAACTAAATCGTATTGGATGTCTCAATTTAATTTTACTGATATTTGTTGTTATTTAATACAAGGTTCCAGAAATCTGGAATACATTTTTCACTTTTTGAAACCCAGTAATTTAAGTTTTACTGCATTTGTTTCATTGAGATAGGGATGGAGAATATTCAGAGGGTTTCTTAAGCCGAATTCCCCTATTGTGTGCAAATTCAACGGGAGAAAATAACCTAATAATTGACTGAAAGGACTCACAGCTAAAAGACGATAAATATAGCAGTGTTTCTTCTGTCCGTCCCTCCAAACACGAGCCATTGCTTGATCATCATTGGCCGGATTCCAATCTGGATCAAACATAACCAGCCTATTAGCACCAATTAAATTTAGACCACACCCACCGGCTTTACTGCTCAACATGAAAACGAAATCAGAACTGATTGGGTCATTGAACTTTTCAACAATCTAGAATTAATAAAACGGATGTAAACTAGAGAATAAGAAAAAAGAGCAAAACAGGAAATAAGAAAAAAAAAAAACAATTCCAATAGTAGTAGAAAAGAAATTAAAATAAAAAAAATAAATCAGCAGCCAACAAAAATATAAGCTTGCGAGAACGTGCTACTAAACAACAACAACGAAAAAACACAAAATCAATAATCAAATGAGCGTGATTAAATGAACTGAAATAATCTTTCTTTATTATTATTTTAAAAGTTAGCTAGTGAAACCATACAACAAGTTAAACATAAACAACCGAATGCAAACAAGACGTTACTGTTATCAAGACAGGGAACAGTTGAACCTTTTTTTTTTCACAAAATAGAATCATCTCAAAAAAAATTAAAATGAATCTAAATTAAGTTAAACCAATCCCCTTTAATCCGTTTCAAAGGCATACTTACCCAGAAACTCTATTCGTAACCCACATTTGAACTGATAGTAAATCATTGTTAGATAGATTAAGCAGCTCAGATAACTGAGGACTTTTTGAAGATCGTAACAAGTAAATCAATATAAATAATCGGCTACATAGCTAATAGTATTATTCAGCTAAATTGAAGAAAAAAGCAACACATAAATATCTCTAGAGATATCTATGAACATTAGCATGATTACAGTTATATAGCAGAGGATTCATACAAGAATATATCGACTTTTAAGGTGTCAAATATCATTAATCTATTTTTATAAATAACATAACGCCGAACTTCACAATCTCAAGTATTTTGCATTTTAACCTTAGGGGCATAGAAATAAATCTTAGGGGGAGGGGGTGGAATTAGTGAGATTTTCAACGAGGGGACAGTTGATGGGGGTTTATAGGTCCTTCCAACAGAGGAGACCTCCATTCCTCTACATGTAGATAGGTCTTTGTTCCCTTCCATTTCGACTTACTGTCGCTTTTCTGCCCCTCCGCAAAATACTTTGTGACGTTTATAGTATTTATATAATCAAATGGATTTAAAACGTTTTTTTTTACCATAGAGAAAAGTAAATGAATCTACAAACCAAAAATATAATTATCTAAATTAAACACATGTATAGAAGAAAAATAACAGATGATGTCTATAAAAAAGAAAATGCATCTATATTTTTTTTTAATTATAGATTTCTTCTATAAAAAAAATGTATCAATAATTGTTTTTTTCTAACTACCTAAATAGAAGAAATCCATTAAAAAAAAAAAAAATCAAGTCCTTGTATAAAAAAAATAACTATGGACAACATTATTTGTGCCATCTATTATCCAACTAACATTAACCAATAAGTAGTAAAAAAAAGACGAAACTTACCTTTGCTCTTTTCTTTATAGTCATTGATCCATCAAGTCGTACATACTGATAGTTTCTGAGACTACATAGCCTTTGGAACAAGTCTAAAGTTTGTGTGTAGTTGGAAACGAGCACAACTTTGTCTCCTGTTCGCTTTATCATCGCCAATAAACAATCAAGGACACAGAGCTTTCCGGACAATTCAGGTACTAGTTGCCTGTAAAACAAAGTCAGGTTATGATAAATAAGAATGAAAACAGACTCTGAAAATGACAAAATAGGTTAACAGTGATAGTAAATGGAAAAACAAAACAAAAATGCATTGAGATTTTAATAAAATTGTTTTCTCACAGAATCTGTCAGAGGACCATCATGGCTGTAGAATTGCAAGCCTAGTTGACAGGAGGCCCTGGTTTAAATCAAACCACCACTAGCTGTATCTTTTTATAATAAATATAAAATAGATACAAAAATTAGATACAAAAATGCTCCCAAAACTCAGAATTGATTCTGCAGCAATTTGAAACAGCTGTATCATGATTCTCAGACATGTTGAGCTTGAAGGCGTAGTTTTCATTAGGCTCTCTCACATGTTTTGGGAAAGTTTTTCTCTTTTTTTCCAAAGTTCCGCAACTAGTCAAAGATTGTACAAGACAATAGGCACAAAAAAAACAAAGTGTATATGTTACTGTGAATGTTCGAAATCTGGTTGATGTCGATATTCACCGGCGAATGTCCAAAATTCCTTTTTCTGTGCTTGGATTCGATTAGGTTTGCGAATCAGCTTTTCTGGTCAAAAATCTAACCCAACCTAACCTTTCACCGTCAAACCTTGCATGAAACTAAAAAAGTTGACTAGCAACGCCGACCAAATCCAAGGAGGAAAAAAAGTATTTTGTACATTCGTCGGTGGATGTCGACATCCACCAATTTCGGAAATTCACAGTAACATATATATTGTAAGAGCCGAAAAGAAAGTTTGTACCCTTCTCCCAAACAAAAAACCGCTTAGCACTCTCCCCCCCCCCTAAAAAACGGGAAGTTTCAATCAATGACCGAGCTGGGACAGAAAACTTGGCAAACTTCCCATACTACAAATCAAATGCATCATTTTTTAACAAAACCTACTAACTACATGCATTCTCTACGATGGATATAGTCACTCGCCTCTAGATAAAAACAAAAACCACATGTTCTCTTCTTAGCATAAAAAACAAACTGACTATCATCTAATTGAAAAAGTCTCTGGAGAAACTGTTACCTGTTCTATGGTATAATGCCGTATTTTCCAGATCAACTATTGGCTGAAAAGTCTAAGCACATTTTG